>NW_026571140.1:5195260-5343884 GCF_026225935.1 Boleophthalmus pectinirostris
ATCTCCGGCGTTTCACCGCTGCTGATATCGAGGTGATTTTAGCGAATTTGTATGAAGAAAAACCCACCACTTCAATCCAGGTTAAAAAAAACATTGTAACGCGCGTTACTCACATTTGTACCGAGTAAAATATTACTATTTTTTTCCCCTGTAATGCCTTACATTACTGCGTTACAGCAAAAAGTAATGCATTACTGTAATTCGTTACTTTTATAACGCGTTACTCCCAACACTGGCTGTAGCACAACCCTTCTGGACTGATGTCAGCCATAATGTCATCACATTTGTCATATCATTTTAACATCAATACAATTTAAGTGCAACTAAATACTACATCAGTTTGCTGAATTTTTTATTTTTGGCTACTTAATGGCATTAGTGGCATTTTAATTACATTATTTACTGTTCCGAGTCCTTTTTGACAATTTTAGTGCAAATAAATAAATACATTTTTGGTCTAAAACTGAGTGTGCTGGCTCCATTGTCCACTGCAGTTTTAAATACTATGTAACATCACACAGGACTGTCCTGGTTACATATTACATACACCTATCTGCAGTGGTGGAGTTTGAGTCCTCGCTCTTCTATTTTTCTATTTGAAATTTTTTTTTTTTAGTTATGTATTAGTTATTTATATACTATTGTTAAGAGTTTAGAAATACCAGGAGCTGAATATAAATCAGAAGTTACATTCCAACATTTACTTACTCAGTACTTGGATATATTTTGTATGTTTTTTAGGTATTTAGTATTAAACTACAACATAAACAAATATTTATTGGAAAGAGCAGTATTGATCTAAAACAACTTAATAAACGAAATGGTTCATTGACTTCCTGTGGAGGTTTTAGAATAATCACAAGTAAATGGAGAGCAGTGGGCAGGGATAGGAGGTAGGTGAAAACAGACATTTTCTCACACATTTTCCCCTTTTCTGGCCTCACAGTGTTCAGGACATCTCCATCCTGCTGAACCTCATCATTATCCTGCTGATGCTGTTCAACACGTATGTGTTCCAAGTGGGGCTGGTGTCTGTGTTACTGGAGCGTTTCCGGGCTCTGCTCATGTTCTCTATGCTCTACCTGATCTTCAGTATCACGCTGCACTGCTGGCTCATGGTACAGGCTAACACTACACTACACATGTCCAACTGATCTGTGATATCCTCTAAACTGTGTCCTGTCTCCAGAATCTGCGCTGGTTTAACACTAACACATATATTTGGACGGACGGACTGCAAGTGCTGTTTATGCTTCACAGGACAGGTAATTTGCATTTCCATCCTCAAGTTGTCCTTACAGTGTCAAAAGCTTGGTAAACTATTAAAAACAACCTGGACATTGGGGAAAAGCCATATTTAAGGTAACCTGTCCATAGAGATTAGCAAAAAAATATAAAGACTGTTAAGTCACTGCTAATGAACACTTTTACATGCTGACACAGTGTACACATTAGGAAACACAGACACACTAGTTTTTAGACAGTAAAACCCTGGTAGCCTTTAGGCGCTACCCTGTGGTGCCCACTACACCAGGACACATTTCCCTACAGCAACAATAAAAGCCTTAAGCCACAGAACAATATGGCAAGAGAATCATCTACTTTTGGATTGGATTTTAACTAATGCCACTGCTCATAGAGTAATATTAGCCCACTTTCCATCTGACATTTTCACATCACACGATTTTATAATTCAGTGCTAATGACAAAGTAGATTCATTTAATGCAGTAGAAGGAAACATTTGTATTATAATTCATTCTTAAATGTTCTATAAAACTAATAGCATTGTACCCTGTCAATCATTTCTGTGTGGTCCTAATGCAGTCTCCTCTGTGTGGGTGTAATTCATTCACGTTCATAAGCTCATAAGCAGATGAGAGGATTTATGCTCTAGTATTGCCCACAGCAGGTGATCCAGTGTTTAACATGTAGACATGTACTGTTTATGTTATGTCTGCTGTTGTTTACCCAGCACTTAGACCCACCCATAAGATAGAAACCATACCATTCACTTTATTCTAAACTTTATTTTAAAGCTCCACTGAGACTGGAACATATCATTTGTTTGACTGCTGTTTTTGTGCAAACCTTGAAATGCTCCATACTCCATCTTGTATACTGAGGATAAAAGATTTGAGTTTTGCTTTTCTAGAGCAGGATCTGTCACCGGCTTGTGCCTACAGAGATGCCTGGAATGTTCAACACTATTTCATTAAATTTGCATTCATTCTTACTGTAAAGGGGCTTGACTCTCAACAGATCTGACTTGTTTCTGTCGAGCTCAACCAACTCCAAAAATGTTACATTGTGCACATTTACTACATTAATCGTGTTATTAATCCTTAGCTCAGGGGTCTCCAACCTGTAGCTCCGGAGCTACCAGAAGCTCTTTACCCCCTTCTAAGTAGCTCACCAAGGGATTTCAGTATTAACCAAATTTTTGTTGTTCAGTTACATGCCTATTACCATTTTATATGTATAATTTTTGAGGCCCAACTTTATGCACTAATAAATGGACAGCAGTTTAGGTTTTATAGGCATCAAATGTATCTCAGTTTTATTTTTCTCCAGCGACTAGGTCAGGAATCAGAATACACTAGACAGCTTGCAAGAATTACCAGAAGTGTGAGTCCCGGCACCAGCCAATCAGTGAAGAGCCATATATTCTGTGTTGGCAACAATTCCCGAGATCGAGGATTTAAAGCCGGAACAAAGAGAATGTTTGGTGAATTTTATCAAGGGGAAAGACGTTATTGCTCTTCTTCCTATGGGATTTGGGAAAAACTTAATATACCAGTTAACCCCGTTAGCGGCGCATTACATACGCCACAACTAAACAGCAGCGATTGTAGTACCCACCTACCGTCGAGCGAACGAATTCCAACGCTGCGAGATCAGCCAGTTTCCACGAAGTGAAACTGGCTCATGAATCAGGCCAGTACCCCAAGGCTCGCCCTCTTTCTTATAATCGTCTCAGTTTCTTGCGGCCGCTAAAATGAGTAGCTCTCCGGCATTTTTGTTTTGTAAAGGTAGCTCACCAGAGGAAAAATGTTGGAAACCCCTGCTTTAGATATTTGTCTAAAAAGTTATTATGGAAGTGGTAATTCAATACTTTTATATGCTGCATAAAGTGATAACACAACTATTTTGGCTTGTTTATCCAAATGGCTTGTACTTAATTAGAGATTCTGCAAATATAGTAGTTTAAATCATTCTGTTTGTTCAGTCCACTGAATCACTTGAAGACTCTATAGCATCGCACGGTGCATATTCAGATGACATCACAGCTCCAGACCTATTATTCTAATAGAAATGGGAGGCACGTCAGCAGTTATCAATGTTATTTAGCTGAATTCATTTTAATATAAACCTTGCCACTTATATTGACAGTGCACTGTGTATCTTTTCTGTTGGAGGGTTTGCCACCTGCTTGTCTCCAATGAGATGTTATTGTTTTGCCTTCAGTGTTCCAGAGTATAGCACTAAACTTAGCTGTCTTGTTAATTCAGTAGTTGTTGTTATTCCTGTTATTAAGAAATACCTTAAAAATATTCTTACTGTAAGCAGGGTCACCCCTACCCAGATCTGACCTGTAACTTAGCCTGGTGAGGTCCCCTGCTTGTCTCAATAAAGAGAAGTTTAATGCCATACTGTGGGATATTCAAGACAAGCAGATGGCGGACCCTCAACCAGAAAAATTACAGTGCACCTTTAATGATCAAGTTCAACATGTCAAACCAAGTAGTCAATAGAGAAAACCATAATAGATAATTGAGGAAGCATAGAAGACATTTTGCAAAGTAGAGCAGGTATTTTAATAATGCTAATGAGTTTGAATAGTAATTGTATAAGTGATGAAGTGCATGTGTTTGTCCCCAGCTTCAGTGCTCTACTACTATTTCTACAAGCGCACGGCGGAGTGTCTGGGAGACCCACGGCTCTATGAAGATTCCCCCTGGCTCCAGGACATCTTCTCTCGTATCAGACAGCAGGGCTCCTTCTTTAATAACCAGCAGCACTGAAAAACACAGACAAACACACAGACTCTGTTGATGACTATGCGGTGTTTGGAGCTCATTTGTGTTCATTTGTTTGCAGATGTGAACACAGCCTGTGCCAAATTTCATATGGCACTAGAACAGAACATTTAACATGGATGAACTGAATAAACTATATTTATTTATTACTCATTACTGAAGTCACTATATGCCATTTGTAGAATGTATTTTCTGATTTATGATACTTTTCTGTATGCAGTGATTGTGAATCATTTGTTGAAATATATGTAAACTTGTGCTAATGCAGATACATTAATCATATACTTCTTTGTCAATTAAACTTTTATTTTATGTTCAGCTCTTGACCAAATGTGTAATAAAATACATTCTTATAACAGCAAAGGTTAGATATTATTCTAGATATACTGTAGATTTTATAGAAATTAAAGGTGCACCGCGTAACTTTTCTGGTAAGTGGTCAGCCACCTGTTTGTCTCCATGGAGATGTTAATGCTTTGCCTGGAATATTTCAAAGTATGACATTAAACTGATCTTTTTCATTATATTTATACCTGTCCAGAGATCAAACGTACTGTAACTTGGTCTGGCGGTTGATATGCTTAATGCTATACTGCGGAACATTCTTGGCAAAGCATTAACATAATCATAGAGGCAAGCAGCTGGTGTATCCTCCTCCACCAGAAAAGTTACTCACTACTTCTCATCTTGAACATGATCTCAGCATACATACGGTTTGTTAAATGGCAGCTCCTTTAAAGCAGTCGTCCAGGTAGCTGAAGCGCGCCTGGTCGTGTATTTGTGTATACTCTCTGATGAGCTCTTCATTGTGGAGTTTAAACTGCAACACGACATGAATACTGTGAATATAACAGGTATCGTAATGAGCTATGTGGATGATAGTTTTCAGACTCACCTTCACTGCGTATTTATAAAACTGCTCTGCTTCTTTAATCCTGCCAGACTGAAACAGAGGACAACAGAAAGTAGTTTATGCGCATCTGTCAAACATTCAGTTTTGGAGGGTATAACCTTTCCCTCAAACCAAGACATACTTTATTTATAAGGTGCTTTATAAACGTTATAGATGACCAAAGTGCCCTTCATAACACGTGCAATAAATAGACAGCAATCATAATCAAAGCAAGTTTATCATCTATTTTCACATGCTCACGAAAATCTAATAATGATCTGATTCAGGGGGACAACAATGAGAAAGAAATGTGTCTATTTGTCATTTTACATGTCATTTCAATCATCTTAAACACAGCCACTGATAGACTGTGTTCTTTTTCTTCTGACATCTTTGTTTTCAGTCTCTTCATCCCAGTTCCACACACAGGCTGGAGTCATTTAGTCGATGGTGTCTTTTTTATTTGTTATTTTACTGAGATTATAAAGGCACAACAGCAGAAAGTAAAGTAGAAGAAAGTAGAGCTATCTGGAGTTTTGGAGTGACTGGGCAGATTAATCAGATTTTTCCCTTTCCAAGATGTTGTTTACAAGATCCTAATGATTTTTGGATCTTTTTCCAGCACCATGCCAGGTCCTCTTTTAGTTGATTGCCTGATACACAGAGCTTGTGTTTAGTGACTAACAATGTCTTTAGTTGTAACGGCCATAGTGGCCCGCTCCCTCTCCTGGACACCACGTGTATATGACCTACTTTCTAAGAAGGCTTGCGATAAGACAGTGGAGATGGTCGTGGACTTCAGGAAAATCTTACTTCCGAATCATTACAAAGAATCTGAAGAATCTTTAGAGACACCAAATCTGATCTAAACAGGCTATCACTGCTCCATTCACAATAACTGTACATTTGCACTATTGTTTTCTTGTATAAAGCCTTAGCTCACCTTGAGAGCGATGAAGGAGAGGTAGGCCCACACTTGTGCATTCTGGTTGTTCAGGTGGTTGGCTTCAGTCAGGGCAGCTTCAGCCAGGCTCAGCTCCTCCAACTTTCACACAGTAATACAACCATTTAGAAAAGTACATTGCGCAATAAAAATGAAAAAATATGGGAATATAGAAGGAACTCTTATTGGTCTTCCAGTGTTAGGGGTACAGTGATTAAATTTAGGGAAAACGTGTAAATAAGTACTAATAATAACAGTGTAATTTGTTTTTTACCCGGTAACAGGCAGCTCCCAGCCCAAGCCAGGTGAGGCAGGATGGGGACTGCTCACAGGCTTGCAGATGGACCAGTTTGGCTTGTTCAAACT
The DNA here is from genome assembly GCF_026225935.1 of Boleophthalmus pectinirostris. Taxonomy (NCBI): domain Eukaryota; kingdom Metazoa; phylum Chordata; class Actinopteri; order Gobiiformes; family Gobiidae; genus Boleophthalmus; species Boleophthalmus pectinirostris. Next base: position 5,201,500 of record NW_026571140.1, read on the forward strand.
GAGGACACAATACAAATACAAACTGTTATTTTTGTGTTAAATTATGTTTTTTGTGTGTTTTATTTTGTCTAACTCTGATCAGAAGATCATGCTATATCAGAATGTGATGTTATTTCAGAATGTGATGTCTTTTGGAATGTGATGTGAATGTGCTCAATTAAATTTGCATCACATATCTGCAACTAAAGCTTAATTATTTGACGGAATTTTCACAAATTGACACATTCTAAGTACTAGTCGTGTGTATGTGGGTGTCTAAGAGCTGACCTGTCCCTCCTGCTGGCAGATGTCCCCCAGCCTGAGCAGCACCAGGTGAGGGTTCTGTGGAGGCGGCTGGAAGCTCAGACTACACTCATAACTGTCCTTAGCAGAGCTGAGGGAGCCCTGCAGGAAGAGACAGTGGCCCTTCAGAGCCCAGGCCTCAGCATTCTGTCAGAGAAGCAGAGGAGAAACCAGTCAGTTTTACACTAGGGTCTGTTACCATAACATTTATATTTAAAACAGATGGGGAATTACAGATTAATATTCTTCAAATGCAATTTTTTGATGAAATACAGAAAGTTTTAGGGACTAGTCACTAATGCAAAAGGATCAATTATGAATTTAACTTTTGGTTGAATCATGATCATTATGTCACCCTATCTGGGAGTAAAACCTTAAAACACCAATGGTAAATGGTAAAATGGTAAATGGTCACATTTTTCTATAGTGCTTTTCCACCTTCAAGGCACTCAAAGCGCTTTACAACAAGGAACCACTCACCCATTCACACACAGTGTATGCAGACACTGTGGGCAAGGTGGGTTAAGTGTCTTGCCCAAGGACACAATGGCAGCATTCATCTGTGGGAGCTGGAATCACTCCAGCCAACCTGTGATGTTTATGTCGAGAGCTGGATTCAAACAGCCAACCTTCAGATCAGTGGGCGAATGCTCTACCAACTGAGCTACTGCCGCCCCAATAAATTATAATATTGAAAAAACTACTTTATGTCACTGATACAATCATCTTAAAGTAGGATAATCCTGACTAACCCTTTTCTTAATAAACTATTATATAAATAAAACATGATGCAATACATAAAATAGACAAGTACTTCACTTCAAATGCTAGTTTATGAAAAAAAGTAAAGGTCTCCTCTAATGCAAATAAAAGGTACGCAATAAATAGTATGCTCAAATATATTGTTCATCTTCACTTTTTGAACAATGTGTTGATATTGTGACAGGCTACTTTGCACAACAAAAAGAAATAAGAGGATTTCTTGTAAATTGTCTCTAATCATTATTGTGTAATAGAACATGCTGAAGCTGACCTCATCGTCGTGGTTCAGCGCCTCCTCCAGGCTGACTAAGGCACTGCTGTAGTTCTTCCTGAGCAGTTGGAGACGGGCCAGGTGAAGGAGGTAACGCACAGAACGACCTCCATCTGAAGACAGCAGCTCCAGGGCCAATGCACGCTCTGCCATCTACAAATAGACACACTAAAAAGTTACACACATATACACAATTATCAGAAGAGGGTAGTTCTCATATATTTAAGGGAAAAGGCCCATTGCGATCCCCAAAGTGCCGTGGGGTCGCACTGTAAAGAATGTGATGTCATATCACATATGTCATATGTTTCTCAAACTATGGTACCACTGGTGGTATGCAAGGTTCTTTTGATGGTAAGTGCCGTTTTATACAGTTAAGTTTAATTTAGAGTAAGCTATATTTTGGTCCTCCTTTGGGTAATTTATGTAGTGTTGCAGCAATGTTATGGTCCAATTTTACACCTAATTTAGCACCAATTTAAGCCTGAAATTGTCCTGTTTTAAAGAAGGTTTAGATCTGATGATATACTGAAATCCTAATGTTTTCTTAGGTGCTTTTAGAGCTACTGTCATTTGGGAATGTGATATTATATGAGAACGTGATGTCATTTCAGAATACAATGTTATTTCAGAATACGATGTCATGTCAGAGCAAGCCACAGTTGATCATTCTCAATATGAAAAGCTCTTTTGCTAAAATAGAATATATATCACCGATGCTAGTTAAGAATGCACATGCCTTTTGTATAAATAGTTGACCCTTACTGTTCTGTTGAAGTCTTTACCTGTACAGCAGAGTTCTGCAGCAGGAAGCTGACTGTTTCTGTGTAAATTGTGACTCTATTTAAGATTCTCTGCTCCTCCTCGTGGTTCTTTGCGTCCTGACTCCACTCTTCATTTCCATCATCGGATTCTTCAAAAAAAGTATTATATTAGTCTTGTTTCGGTGGTTATATGTGTTTAAATGTATTTGTTTAAAAATAAAGTCCTAATTCTAATTTCCAGTAAATTAACCCTAACCCATAGCTTTTATTTGGATATTATATATGATATTATTCAAGTTCAACACCCTGAATGTTCTACCTTATTTACCCCATGAGTAGATCTACATATTGGTATTATAAACTCCTTTTACTTTTCCTATATTTTCTATTTTTGTTGAAAGAAAAAATACAGTTTTCAAATAATTCCATGTTTCCTAGTCTGAATATTGGACAAATACTCATTTCGTTTTCACAAGCCATAATACAGATGGGGCAGCTAGAAGTAAAATTATTAAAATGCCGTTTTTTTGTTGTAATATAGTGAGATACTAGGTCTAGTTGTCACTGTAAATCAGGTTAACCATTTGTGAATTCTCCTTTTAGATATTTCCTGGTAAAGTACAATGTAATCATTTCAAAGTCTTTTGAATATAAAACATGTATCACTTCCAAATGCCCAAATATCTGCATACTCTTGACTACTACAGCTACTTTTTACTTCTTTTTGAGTCATTTAATTTTCACGCAACAATAAATGTTCTGTCTCTTTCTCCCAGTCAGACCTTGGTGGTGTTCGGTTTGTTGCGGTGGAGTAAGTGGAGTTGTCTTTGTCCCCATCTTAGCTCTCTCCTCTGCGCCCCTCTCCGCCAGCTCAGACCAGAACTTCCGCACCTCCTTCAGCTTCGGGTCCTCTTTAGCTCTGAGCAGCTTGTTGGCCTCCAAGAAAGCCCCCTCACACTGAATCGCATCCTCCTGGCTCTGGTAAAGCAGGCCTACAAGTACACCGAGAGATAGTTTTAGTTCAGCTACAACTTGATGAAAAATGCCTAATAAGATACAGTTCCTTCCTAAAATTATATATTTTAATAGAGTTGTTTGAGCCAAAGTACACACATTTATGCAGTTATGCAGCAGTGATTTACCTACAGTGTAATTTACTTAGATTTGTCATTCATTTCAGAGGACTTCAGAATATTTTGCCAGAATATTTTTTTAATCCATATCTCCTAAACCAATATTTCCCAAACTTTTTTTCTGGGCACCCATATTTTAAAAGTCACAAACTTTCATGCCCCAAGACAATCGACATTATTCGTAAATCACAAAATAAAGGTGGATTTGATCATTATTGAACCTTAATGAGGATATTTTATTTATTGTTATTATTATTTTTGTTGACTGAGTGATGTGTGTGTCTCTCTGAACAATTAGTATTACTCAAGTTTTAAACAATGAAAAACAGTAACTGAACCAGCAATAAAAGGATCCATAAGTCACCTATTTGGACATTAAATGTAGAATATTTCTTTTTCTTTTCAGCATTCAATTGAACCAGCAATATTGGAACAAAATAGTCACTCGCTCTCATGTGTCAGAACTGTATATTGCAGACCTACATGCAGATCGTGACAAGGTGACCCAAAAAAAATCTCTTGCGACCCACCTGAGGGCCGTGGCCCAGTCTTTGGGAGACAATGTCCTAGACCAGGGGTGTCAAACTCATTTTGGTCCGGGGGTTGTATCCAACCTACTTTGATCCCAAAGGGGCCGGATCAGAAAAATCATGGCATATAAACCCCAAAAATAACAATAAGTTCAAATATTTGTGCAGAGAAACACAAATCTATTACAGAAATCATTTTTAATTGATGAACTCTTTCTTATTATAATATTATAATATTATGAACAACCTGAAACTTTAAGAAAAATACAATTTCAACATTTAAAATATTTTAGTAGAAAATCACCCAAGGGCCACATTGAAGGTCTTGGAGGGCTGGATCTGGCCCCTGGGCCTTATGTTTGACACCTGTGTCCTAGCCAATGTCTGATTTTATCTGATTTCAGAAGCTAAGCAGAGTTGAGTCTGGTTAGAACTTGGATGGGAGACCACTGGGGATACCAGATGCTACAGAGGCTTACTGCATACTGTTGTTGTGTTCAAGAGACGTGCTTATGCTCATTGTGGCAAAGGTATAAAAAGGTCATATTTTGTAGAGTAGAGTAAATCAAATATACTTCTGAAATTAAATATACTTCTAAAATTATCCTATTTTAGCACTTAGTTGAATTTGAGATGAAGACTACTATGTACCAGCAATAAAAGAGCTGTTACTAACCTAACAAAGTCCAGGCCTCCACACCATAGCTCTCCATTGTGGCTGCTTGTTTCAGGAAAGTCTGTGCATTCGTATACTGCTCAGACATGAACGCCAGGACACCACACATGATCAGACTGGGAGAAAATCACAGAGAGTCATGAAGACAGCTCTATCAAATACAATCACAGTAAACACAGACTGTCATTCACCTGGGCTGGTGAGACTGATCCGTAGCTACGGCATAACGGTAATACTCTCCAGCTTTCATGTAGTCTCCAGTCAGCATGTAGTAGCTCCCTAAGTCATACTTGTGCAGAGGGTCAGTGGGATTCCTTACTAACAGCTACAAATGCAGAGAGAAAGAGATGGTTTCCAATGCTGCAGATGGCATGACAATAGTACAGAAACTAAAATTAAGATTAGATTTTTATTCATTGTTTAAGAACTAAGGTCTTATACTGTTACACTGATATAAAGCAGTAAGTACTTGAGTATTTTTGTGTAATTATGCGACAAACTAGTTCAATAAATGACTCTATTTTGACAGCAAAATGATATTTTCTGATCTATGTATGTGTGGTTTTCTTATACCCATAGTTGTGTTTTGTTTTATCCACACAACTCCTGCTCTGTTGTGGTAATACAGGAAGTGCTCCACTGTATTTTTAAACTCCATACACGTTCACTAGAATCATTTGGATAGTTTCAGCCCTGCAATTTCCATATCTGTACAGCAAAAAAGAGCTGTTAAATTGAAAATAGAGATGTAAACAGACTAATAATGCTGGGCTGACATGTATAAATGAAACAAAACACAACTCCAGGTATGTTTTTGATGTGCTCAAAAGAGTTTAAGTCAATTTAGTTCTTTGTAATATAGAACAAAATTAACTGCTGTACCTCTTCGTAGTACTGAAGAGCCTGATTATAATCCCCAACACTCTGAGCTTCTTTGGCAAAATGTCTGAGCTGGGCTTGACTCAAATGAAAGCCTTCTGTCTCAACATCGATTTCATCTGTGTAAATCTGGGAAAAAATGTATGAATTTACAATGTAAGTACAAAATAGTTAAACTGTACATGTACTGTTATCTTGCTCAGTGCTGTTCCTATCACCTTGTTGAGAGCCACGTGTGTCTCGTCCACCAGGTAGATGTATAGTTTACTGACAAACTCCTGAAGCTCTCTGGGGTTAGTGATGGATTCAGTCCTCTGCATTTTATCTCGAACAATCCTTATAATGGCGTTCTAGTTAAGAGTTAAGATCAGATACAAAAAAGTTATTGTGCCATTTCTGTTTTGGAAATGTCATGTCAGTCTTTTCTGGTTTATAACTTAAACTAGAAAAGCACTCAGAGAGCGCAGACCTCCGCCAAGGACTACAGTCCCCCTCATATTAATTGTGTTTTCCATAAATATTTATCTCGTATCTTTCAATTTGGAATATGAAAGAGGATCCGATTGTCCATCCCTGAGTCAAATTTCATGGGGTTTGGTCAATAATTAATTGAGATATTGAGAAACAAAATTTTTGGCCCCATTTACCACAATGTTAACTAAAATTTCAAAGTGATCCAGAATCCAGGATTTCTTCTGGATCACCTCCAAAATGAAATCAGTTCTTCCTTTTCACATTTCCAACAAATCCTGAAAATTTCATCAAAATCGGTCCATAACTTTTAGAGTTATGTTGCTAACAGACAAACAAACAAACAAACAAACAAACAGACAAACGCCGGCAAAAACATAACCTCCTTGGCGGAGGTAAAAATGTGTATGTAAGAGAAAAGGGGTATGCTGCCCTCTGTTGGTAACAATGGGAAGTGAAAGTAGAAGTAGAAGCAGCAGCAGTAGTAGCAGTAACAGTAGTAGTAGTAGTTTGCTTTTGTTTTCAATTTCCAATATAAGAAAGTACAAAAATAAAGACTTGTGTAATTACAATATTATAAATAATTCATTTAGCAAGCATGTCTCCTTTAAAATTGAACAAGTGCACCTTTAGCTGTTCTTTGAAAGTGAAGTATCTGCCGGACATGTTGAGTTCTCCCATCACCTCGGCCTTCATGTGTTCACGGTTCATCTCTGAGAGTGAACAGTCTTTTCCGTACAGCTCCTCCACCTGCTCACAAACATGGCTGACCACTTTTGCAACCTGCCGAGAGAAGTTCTGCACGGCCTGCATGGAAAACACAGTGAAAAGAAGAATCATACCTTAATGAAAATATGTCTTATTATGTGAATTCAACTACTGTGCGGGTCATTCTAACTATTTTCAATTAGCAACCATTTTAATGGTGTACACCCCTAACACTAGCCAGGCTGGCGCCACCTAGTGCCTTCACTCAATTTTGTTTCTCTTCAGCAACTAGGTCAGGAATCAAAATACAATACACGGTTCGCAAAAAACCCCGGAAGTGTGAGTTGGGGCACCAGCCAATCAGCGTAGAGCCATATATTCTGTGTTTTTAACAATTCCCGAGATCGAGGATTTAAAGCCAGAACAAAGAGAATGTTTGGTGAATTTCATCAAGGGGAAAGACGTTATTGTCCTTCTTCCTACAGGATTTGGGAAAAGCTTAATATACCAGTTAGCCCCGTGGCTCATTACATACGTGACTACCAAATCCCAGTGATTGGTTAAATGATAAAAAGTACCCGCCTACTGTCGAGCGAACAAATTCTAACACTGCGAGGTCAGATGGTTTCTAAGTGAAATCGGATGATGAAGAAGGCTATCCTAACACTGCAAGTGATGCCCTTTGTAGTGTATATTGTATAGATTATAGACAGATTTAATGTGTCTCCCAGCACAATCTCCAGAACATGGAGAAGATTTCAGGAGACAGGCAGTTACTCTAGGAGAGCTGGACAGGGCCATAGAAAGTCCTCAACCCATCAGCAAGACCCATATCTGCCCCTCTGTGCTGGAGGAACAGACTGAGCACTGCCCTTGTCCTACAGAATGACCTCCAGCAGACCACTGGTGTGAAGGTGTCTGCCCTCACAATCAGGTATAGACTTCAAGAGGGTGGCTGGAGGGCAACACCTCCTGTAGTGGGCCCTGTGCTCACTGCACAGCAGTATGGAACTCCACTCTAAGGAAGAGTGCTAGTGAGCAGCCGAAACTGCCAAGTATGAAAACAAACTCTTGGTCTGAAAAAAGAACCTAATAACATAAATTGTGGAACTCCACTGGCATTTGCCAGATCACATCAGAATTGGCAAGTTTACCACTGATGCCCTGAGCTTTTCACAGATGAGAGCAGGTTCACCCTGAGCACCTGCGATAAACGTGAATGATTCTGGAGCTGGTGCAGAAGGTCCTGCGTTTGTCCTGATGCATGACAATTTTGCAGCACATTGCAAACTAAGAAACAATATAGCACATTTACACTTTGAGCTTTGGTGGGTCCTTCAGCGAGAGGAGGTTTAGGAGGGATCAGTGCCATCACTCTGTAGATGCAAAAACAACAGAAAGTATGATGAAGTTTTGTCAATCATATAATATCCTGAGACAGTATAGAGTTTATACATCTACACTGTTTCCTTTACCTTCTGGAGAGCTCCTCAGGGGGAGTTTTGGGGATTAGCGGCTTCTCCAGTGAAATCTCAATCATAACATACGTCCTGGCCTCCAAATATAACTGCATATGGGATTTTTAATTAATAACGTAAGTTCAACAATTGCATATAGGGTATATTTTACAGTTTATTTTGAGATAAAAGTCTCACGTTTCCCTGTGTGTTGACAGCTTGTTCCATTTCAGACGTGATTTCAGTCACATCAGTTCCGTTCGTTTTCAAACCAGGCTGTGAAAAAAGTATGTTTCATTAGAGTGAAGAAGAGTAGAGCTTGTTCTTCTGGAGCAGTTTTTCTACAGTTTAGAAGTTCCAAATCTCAGTACTTTGCAGCTGACGCCATCAACATTCCCTAAGGGAGTGATGCTAACCTGAGGCACCACTCTATCTGAAGCTCCGTTACTCAATTCAGACCTAAATCTAAGCTTTGGATTTAGCACCATCTGACAAAAAATAACTTTATTTGGAACTACAACAGGTGAGATGATTTGTATTGTTAAGCAAGTATATCAAGTAATTGCTGAACATTCTGCCATAACCATACATGCAGAACCACCCAGAGTAATGTCACTAATGCAGAGGAGTGTGTTCATCTGGAACTGCTGCATGTTTGATTTAGGAGTCCAGAGTGCAGCTTCATAATGACTTCATATTATATGTGAAATCACAGCAGTTACAGTTCCTCACCTTCTTGGCAGAGCGCTTCACTGCTCCCTTCTTCGCTGAGGTAGTTCGAGCTGCAGTGGCCACAGCCTTGGCATACTTGTTTAACACACTCACACTTCGCTTGGCCTTAAATCACAAATACATTGGATAAAAAACAACCAATATTCTTGAGAACAGCTGTACTTATGTATTTTTAGGTATGTGTTTGACAAAGGGCCTGTATTACATTATAGTCTGTTCTATGCAATGATGTTGTTTCTTCATCAAAAACACACCTGAAGTTTTGTACATTTAGGCTGAGTTCTTCTCTCAAATGAAAAGCACTCTGTTCCACCTTGTGCTATTTATGTGGTAATACAGGAAGTGCTCCACTGTGTTTTAAACTCCATATACATTCACTAGAATCATTTGGATAATTTCAGCCCTGGAATTACTAATGTACTGGACTAAAGGTAAAAGGTAATCCTCAACTTGGAAACTACAGTATCATGACATCACAAGGTGGAACTAAGTATTCTGAGCTTTGGAGATAGACTAATAATAAAGGATTATTCAAACATGTGAGTGAAACTAAACACAACTCTAGGTAAGTTTTGATAATGTAACAACATTCTGTCATGGCTAAAAGCTCATAGGGGACAACGTTGTGTAATATAGGGCCTTTAAGACCTTGATTTAGTACTTGTTAAATCCTTGCTAATCCGTCAGTCTCTGTCAGAAGGGGGCAGTGTCACCAAAGTTCATAGTAGGCAGTGAATCATAACCATAGAATGATCTTGTTGCACCTTGTTTGAGAGCAGACTTTCGGAGAAGGGTTGTACGCAGTAGGCGCCTCTGATGCGAGTGGCTCCAGGGAACAGCAGGCGGCCCATGTCCACAAAGGCCACTCCATGAAAGGGGATCTCTGTGGTCTCCTCCAGCAGCTGCTGCAGCACAGGCACAATGCACATAAAGATTTGACCTGAGACAGGTAGATGAACATAATAATAATAAAAGTAATAATAGGTATTTTTTACCCCTTTACTACTATCCATTGACCTCATGATCTCCACCGGCCACAGTTTGCATTTGGTGATTGACTTACGCAACCTAAAATACACACCAAAAACATTTCAGAAAGAAAGCACAGGTAAGTGATTAGGTCCTTTTTGTTTTTCTCACTTACATTTTTTACTTACTTACGGCCGTTTAGTTAGTTAACATACTGTGTTAGTCATACTACAATAGCTGGTTAAATCTATTAGTCTTGGTCATTTTTTCATCATCATGGTAATTTAAAATGCAGTATAGGCTAAGCATTGCACTAAAATAAAGAATATAATTAAATATAAATCTGTTATAAAACTGTGTTCCTTCCATGCAAATTGTTCGTGCAGTTAGGATGGAAATTTCCATGTTGATGACATAGGTAGATTCTTCCAGTATTTTTGTACTTTTCTTCTCAACTTTCCTCCACAAACTGCCACTTCACTGATGTAAAACTAATTAAATAAATATTTACCACAGGTACTATCCCACCAAATCAATGAATAATGAGAAAACCATGGAAAATTGTCATGTGCACTTTTAATACTGTGCAATATTGCACTGCAGCATGAGTCTTCTCACACACGTCTCCATGTTGTTGCTTGGATATTGAGTTTGTTTGTGTTTGTTTATAGTCAGGTGTGGGAGTCCTGAGTCCTCAAACTGAATACACTGAATTCATGGACATGGCGCAGGGGGGATTCTGTATGCATGTCTCATGTTCAGCAGTTTTCATGGTGATACAATGCAGACATTAGCAAACAGAAGTTTGAAGAAACAATACAAAATGGAATTAAACAAAACATTTTCTGGAACCTGTGATCAATATGAGCATTCATGGTCCCTTTCAGGTGATTGTCAAGAAAAAGATGAGAGTGACTAAAAAACTGTTGGCTAACACTAACTAGCTTGGCTGTAATGTAATTTGAGAGAGACCTGCTTAACAGCACAGATCATCTCACCTGTTGTAGTTCCACCTAAGTCAGTTCTCTCTGGTCACATTGTGTTAAAATAAAGATCATGTTAAACTCTAGCAAAGCCTCAGACAGAGTCATGCCTACAGTTAGCATCATGGACTGTTAATGATATGAGCTGTGAAGTATCAATACAAACAACACAATTTCCAGTGTTTCTGATATGGTTTGCCTCTGACCTGTTAGTGGCCTCTTGGTTGAGAAAGCAGCACATCTCCACGTCCCAACTCACTCGGGTTTTCTTTGTCTCCGCCTCTTTACGGAACAACAAATCCTGAAGCAGTGGAAAGAGCCCCATGTCACACAGTTCTTTTATCACCGTAAGATTTTTATGGACATGATAAAAGGTAGAAATTTTACTTTTTTAGCGGCATAATTTAATTCCTATAAAATATTTTTATTGAAATGAAAAGTTTTGGTTACACTTCCCATTGCGAGTAAGTCTACAAGTGACAAAAACTTTATATTGACAAGATGAAATTATTTGAATATTTGTATTTCTTGCACCACTCCTTCAAATATAATTCAGTTTGTCTCATTTTTGTGTTTGTCCTTTACCAGAAACATCAGATATTGTTCATTATTTCTGTTTTGTTTTAAATGTTACCCTTACTTGAATAGTTTTTCCAAATACCTTTAGTTGTGAAATTGTTGGACCACTACTTTGCAAAGTACTCTCGACTAGTAAGGGTAATTGATGTTTAGTGTGTTTACCCCCTGTCCTCTTAGTTCCCCGTCTTCATTCTCAACGGACTCTGGCTCTATAAAGGCTCCAGGCACCACAGTGTTTGAAGGCAGCAGCTGGGACAGGAAGGGTCTCTTTTTCTGGCGACCCCTCTCCTCTCTCAGCCCTCCTGCTTTAAGCGTCCCATCAAAGAAAACAAGCATCTGATTTTTCTGAAAATGACAGGCAAGTTGAAATTAAATTACATCTGTTTAATGGATTACTGAGATAACTAGGAGAAATTAAAGGACCTGTACCATATTTTTTCACATGTATTTGGGCAACATTTGTCTTGGCCCAGTGCATATTATTGTATAAGCAGCTCTTATATGTATGTCACATATGTCCTCTGTGTACTGTCTCCGTCTAATTATAAAGCATTTTCTTTTACAGTAATGAGGACGTGTGCAGTAGCATACTAGTTGTCTCTTCACCAGCAAAAGGTCACTGTAGTCTCTGTAAGTTGTGAAGAGTGCTTATAAACTCATCACTGTGAATAATTAAAATGCTCTGAATGCATAAGGGAAGTGAGTAAAAATTTTGGACCACTGCAAACTGTTTATAATGAACTTGTTCTGTTTTTCATCTTTTCAAGTCAGTAAAAAAGTATCTCTTTAATATGTGGTTCATAAATATTATACCGTATTTTCCGCACTATAGGGCACGCTCTTAAACCTCCAACCCCATCAAAAATGACCGCACGCCCCACAATCCAGAGCGCCCTATACACAAATCCACCTGTGTGTCCCAGCACGACTTTAGTAAACTAACACAAACACACACGGAGCAGACAGTGACCGCACAGTGAAAAACACCCACAGACACACTCATCACTCCACGCCGACGAGGAATGGAACGGAGGAACGAACCAAAAAAGCGAGCGCAATGTGCCACTTCTAGACACAACTGAACAACTGAGTCACTGCGAACACGCCGACAATCCGTTGGTCCCAGACAGCACCCTCCCTACACGCCACAACTGAACAAAGCCCAGAGTCACCGTGAACGCGCCAAACAAATAAAACCACTCACCCATCCAACTGTTGTGTTTCCTTTAAAGTCCCACGCAGTTTATTTGTGAAAAAAGTTTGAAAATAGTCCATTCTATGACAGTGCGCTTTATAATCCAGAGCGTCCTATAGTGCGGAAAATACGGTAGTGTTCTTGATTCTAACCTCTGTTGTGAGAGGGACCTCCAGCGCTGCAGTGTAGGAGCTGGCGGTGGGTGAGGAGCCTGAAGGCAGTGTCCAGGAATCTGGGACAGAGAAGGCCGTCTCCACGGTGACCTTCAGCAGGTTAGAGGAGGACAGTGCCTCTGCAGACACCAAAGCTTCTGATACATGTACCACCATGTCCACACAGGGCTGCAACACACAACAGCCAATATCACAGACTGCAATCACTGAGTTATTTGCTGAGGAAATTGTACCGACAGGTTGTTTTCATTAATGTGCACTCAGTATTTGTTTGTCCTGTTCAAAAATGCAGAACTAATAGTACAGAGCAGAGGGTGAATACAGGGGGTAGGCAAAAACAACAAATTTCCCAGCACTCAGATGCAGAACAATATAGGATTACTAAAACATTCATGAATAAGTTAATTATGAGGGAACACCATTATAGGGTTGTCAAAAGTATCAAAAATCAGATACTAATTAATCTTAAAACTAGTATCAAAACTAAATACTCATTTAAGAAAGTGTCAATACTGACGGATTGGGGTTGAATAATGGTATTACTTTTGAACTATTGTGAAAAAATAAGTTATTAAACATGAACCAGTTAAACAAACCTATTATAGTGTAGTTAAGTGTGATGTCACTTCTGGGTCCTAGGCACATCAGCTGATTGATAACAAGTATTCTATTTTATTAAAAAGCAGTAGCAGTTTAACTATAACAAGAGTAATATAAGTGTACAAGGTTGGGTAAGATGTAAGTGTTAGTGATGGACTGCAGTTAGTCAGATACACACACTGGTAATGCAATCTAATATGTAGATTATTTACATGTCTGATACAGTTAGTGGTTAAACACATTTTTGAAATATCAATATTAGTAATTGTCTCTTGTTTGATCAAAAAGGAGCTCAGCACTATGGCATATAGTGTTAGAAATCAGCTTTGAAGTACCAAATTGGACACGGAAAGGACGTCATCACTTAAAACTTGAATGCAACCTTTAATGCAACCTATGTAACTACATTTTAACAGCCACTGGTATTAGACGAGTGCTTAAAACATATGGCTTGTAATTACAGTCAGAGCCTTGTTGTCGTTATCCTGGCTTTTGGTTTGAATGGCAGCAGCTGAATAAAGAGGCACTTTGCTTGAGAAACTGGTCTGGCCTGGAAAAAAAAAAGCACATGACAAAATATGAGTAGCACCTGTACCACCTCACAAGCACATGTACGTGATTTCACCATGTAGGAGCGGCAGGAAGTCCAGCACAGCCTGGCCCAGCACTGCGGTCCTGGCATCAGCTTTCTTCTCCTCGGGCAGGAAGTCTAACACCGTCACTGGAAACAACAAAACAATACATGGTACATCAATAATTTGGCTAAAAAAAGACTGTACAAAGAATCTGTGTAAAATTCTTCTATCAATATTTAAATTCTTGACCATCAGTGCTCAAAACTGTAGAAAAATTTATCTGTTGGCGGTTTGCAAGGTTCTATAGATCTCGATTTTCTTAGTTCTTGTTTAGTGCTGGTTTAGAGTATAAATTATGGCAAGGACCTGTAGTAATGCATCAATGTTCTAATGGTTTAGACCTGGTTTAGTTTCAGTTAGGAAGTTCAGTTTGGACTCACTTCCCGGTATAGACCTCATCTACTCCTAGTTCAGCTTTGGTGTAACTGTTTGGTTTATTTTAGCCAGTGTAGACCAGCTTTTGTTGTTGACACTTCACGCACCATGCCAAGTATAAATGTGGTGTCTACGTGTGTAATAAGCGGCGGATTGACATCGCGTTCTGATATGTCCTACCATTCTGAAAGAACGCCAAATTCTGATCAGATTAAACATACTTTGTCAGTTCATATTTTTGAGTCTTTTTGTTTTTCCCTCTAGACATGTGAACTTTGAAAAGAATTCCTTTATCAAAACATAAACCTCAAATCTAATCGCAGTCATTGTAAGAAAAATTGCATACATATTTTCCCAGTTCAGCCTTACAAATTAGAAAATTGTTTTAATACTGAAATCATAAACAGAATCATACAAACGTTCCTGAATCTATCTGAGCTTGTATAAAACGCTTATATTTCAGACATTCTATTGTCTAAAACAGACTTGGGCATTGTACAGCTCCCGGGCCACATACATGGCTTTGGCTGACTCTGACCGGGCCATTTAAGCTTATTTGGAATTACAAAATAAACATATTTTACTACTTTACCTCATGCATAAACTAAAGCTGCATTTCTATTATTTCAGAGGTGTTTTTTATCACATTTTTTGTAAGGCAGCCTCATTTTTTCATTGTTAAATCACAACATAAACTCTTACCAGTCTGAGCAGCTTGTCAAAACAATTATATTTACTGCCTTTTATAAAGAAATACAGTTCAGATTATGCAGAATTGAGTTAAGCATTTTGGCCCAGTCCTCCACAATATTTTCTGTTTCTCATGTGGTCCCATGGAAAAAAGAATTGCCCACCACTGGTATAAAATGTGCTTTAGTATTACTGTGTATTGACTTTTAGAAGTTGTGTGTTGTTTAGTTAATACCTATGATGAGTTTCCTGGCCAACTCAGCGATGGCCTGGGGGTCCCTGGAGCACTGGAAGCTGCAGCTGAAGTCATACTTAAAGCAGTTCTCAGATGGGTCCCTCACCCTCTTCTCTGACTCTCCCAACACTGTCTCGTCCACCTCCACCTTCACAAAACTCTGGAACTCTGGCTTACGCCCTTGCTAAAAGTAAACAAACACAAGACAAAGATGCATAAACTATACAAGTTGTTATGGCACATTTTGAGGGAGCAGCATAAACCCATTCAGTTGATACTGTACATGCTCATACCAGCTACATGAAGGCTGGTGTTGTGATCCCACCACAAGCAGCATGCTCTTGTGTTTGAGCATCTAGAAATGCCCTCTATAATTCCAGTCTTTGATAAAAGTTAGTGAATGGGGTGGATTATATGTACAGAGTGTATAAAACCGCCTAAGCCATGGCCAATTCAGTACACAAAAAGCTGTTCTGTTATATAATATGGCTGCATGTTTTTAACCATACACACTTATTGACAACTCCAATAGAACACGTGACAGTAGAGTCAAAAAATATTCAACCATTTCATAAAAAAGTGTTTTTGTTTTGTCTTGAAAAATTACTTGCTATGAGGCTAACAGTATGGAACCATCTTATCTTTTCATTTGTTTGTATTGGATCAGCAGAAACAAAGTGAACTTTAATCAAATTTACTATTATTGTTATTATTATAAAGCAGAACCTGTGGTCATTTACAACATGGTTTTCTGTATTTTGGCAAAACAAGTGGCAATTTATGCTCAGATTAGTCAAAAATTGTGACAGTCCTGTTTTAGTCCTGATTTAGACCTGATGTAGTCCTGGTTTAATCTTAGTTTCGTCCTGGTTTAGACAAAGTTGGTCAAAAATAGGGACACCTGGGACATTTCTTGTATAAAACTGCAACAAATCACTGGTTTTGTATAAATCTGATGGGACGGGGAACAAAGGGTGACCAGATTTTCAAAATAAAAAACTGGGACATCCTTGTTTTTTTGGTGGTTGGTAATAATAACATTCTGAAACAAGTGTATCATTAAGGAAAATTGTTCTGCACTTGGCCCATTCATGATAATATGTGACTCGGTATACTCACATTTTCTTTGTGTTTTAGTCATTTTTTAAGCAGATTTTTACTCTTTACTGTTGGTGGGGAGTCCCAGTGACCAGGACTAAACTAAGACTGAACCAGGACTGAACCAGGACTAAACCAGGACTAGACCGGGTCTAAACCAGGACTGAACCAGGACTGAACCAGGACTAAATCAGGACTGAACCAGGACTAAATCAGGTCTAGTAGTTTCTTAGTATTTACCAAAAAAAAAAAAAAAAAAAAAAAAAAAAAAAAAAGGTAAATACAAGAACCATTTAATATTGGTTGAATTAGATACTGAGTTAAGTATTTGCAATAAAAACATCAAGATTTTGTAATTCATTCCTTGAATTTCAAAAAATTCAAAGTTCAGGAAAAAGTAAACTTTAACATCCATTTTGGTGGGGGACGGTGGGGGGGCTAACTGCTAACGTTAGTTGGCTAAAACAAGCAAATGAGCACAGATGTATAACTAGCCATGTTCAAAGCTTGATAAACAGTGTACAAACCGTGTAAAAAAAACGTATAAAACCGTGTATAAACCCTGTATAAACCGTACCAGTTTGTTCCCCCGCTGCACCGTCACGGTCACGGTGTGGTGGAGCTCCTCTGCGGGACCATGTGGCGCCTCCATGTCGGTAAAACAGTAAAGGAACGGTGAATTGGTATTTTTAAAGGAGCTAACCAGTTACTTTAATAGAAACATCAGCAATTCATGTTTAGCTTTTCACCGCGAGTCCGTCTCCATGGAAACGGAAGACACCAGCTGCGTTCAGGGGCGTCCGGATTTTTTTACTGCCCACCAGAGGGCAGCAGTTCTCCATGAAATGTTTAACGCTTTCGGTTTCAAGCGATTTTTTATTTCAGTCTCGAATTATAGTTGTCGTGTTATGGACAATGTGTTAACCAAAATACCAGTAATCAAAAACACGGTTCTAATTGCAAGGGTTTAGGTGACATTAAAACAATCTAAAATCCAATAATATTCCATAAAGATGGCGGGCAGCTAATATTGTTAAAAAGGTAGATTTGTATTTACTACAGTAAGTTCTTGATCGGGTTCATCGTTTGTAAATTTACCTTTTGGATAATTCATTGCAAAGTACAATATAATCAATGAAAAAAAACAAAAAACAGCTGGCGCTTGGCCCGATCTCAGAGTACGACATTCTAAAATCTGAAAACCACTAACAGCTACATAAAATAATAAAATTACAATAAAAAACACTCGTTTTTTTATTATTTTTATTGAACATTTATTGTATTAGGCGAAATGTTACGTTTAGGCTTATGCCAGAAGTAAACAACTGCCATAAACGTATTTATTCATTAGACTCATATTTACGAATATAATTAATATTATAGGCATATAAAAAATAAACTATATTTATCCCAATATTTATTGATTGAAACTGAATTAGGTTACATCAAAGACAGATTTGTCTTATCAAATTCCCTTCCATACATTTTCACTTACGATTTAATTAAGATGGACTATTTGCGCAAATATTCCTTTTCTAATGACGAAAGGTCCAATAGAAGAGAACAGAAATTGTGTTCAATGTGCTGCATGCACATTTTCGCACTGTATTGATTTTATGTCAATCCAAATATTCTTTGTGAAAATGACGAAGCTGAACACCAAGAAGCTGAAGGGCACAGGCTTGGAAGACATCTTTCTTTGCTGGCATTTTAACCTCCAGGATCTACTTTCTATAATGTTATACTTTTTAAATCACTTTAATAATATTGAGCTAACTGGAAAGACAGAATTTCGTTTTTAACACCTTCAGAATTTCAGAAAAGGAATGCAATTTAAAATGCAAGAAACATTTAATAGCAGGTTAGACATTTTTTGCTATCATCTTAAAAAAAAAAAAAAAAAAAAAAAAAGTACATCTAATGGCAATAGTAATGTCATTTAATTTTTCAGTTTCATCTGATTAAAAAAAGCATCTGGCACAATATACAGCCTACAATGAGCAAATCTGGACTGAGTGAGATGGGCGAAACACATTTTATCATCATATACTGTAATAATGTATAGGGTTCCCATTATAGCATCTGTCATTGTCCGTGTATGTATGTATTAAGCAGCTGTTGGTATGAGGCAGAGCAGAGTCCCGGGAGTCTCGTGGTCCAATGAGCAGAGGCCACCTGCACATGTGATGCAAAACCTAATGCATCGGCGCATTACAAATGAAAAGGAGGAGGAATTATTGATGTTAACATGTTGAGTTCAAGTCCTTCGTCGTTGAGTAAAGACCTGCGGTGCTTAGGTCTGATTGGCTCTTGAGTCTGCAGTGGTTTAAGTAGTATTCAGTTTCGTTACTCAAGTAAAAGTATAGACACCAGAGCAAAAAAAAAACAACCCAAAAAACTTCAAGTAAAAGATCTACTTTAAAAAAAAAAAAAAAAAAGTGTACACAGATTAAGGTCTAAAAGTTTCAAATTTAGAGAGATTTATGGCAACTTTTATTCCCTAGCCATTTTTCCTTTGTATGTTTGTTTGCTCAAACCATAAATGTGTTCGGAATAAACCCTCAGGCTGTAATGGGTCTTAATTTTTTATTTTTTACTTTTCAGTCCTGTTCAAAAATGTAGTGGAGTAGAAAGTACATATACAGACTCAAATGTAATGAAATAAAAGTATCAAAGACAAACTAAATTGTATTTCAGTACAATGCTTTACTACTTTTACCTCATTACATTCCACCAGTGGAAGAATGACACAACTACTAAATGCATTCACTTATTTTATTCATAAGATGGGTCATTTTTTAACATCTTATGCACAGCAGATACAGAGACAAACATGTTCTAAACCACAAACTAAATATCTTCATACTATCAATCTACAACCAAACCTGCTGTTAAAGGCCCTCCCCAAAGCAACCCTTCTGTTTAGAGTTCACTTTCACATTCTCAAGAGTGGAGCGCAATCTCTTATTAGCAGACACTGGCACTGGCCACGTTCTGAATACTTTTGACAAATACCCACTTCCCCTTTAAACAAATTGCACTTTTTCTTCTTTAAAACTACTTTAAACAGGATTATAGTTTCAAAATAACACCGAAAAAACACAAGAGACGACTAAACATCCAAAACTTATACAGGTTCCATATTTAGTTGCACCAAAATGCATAAATATACATTACGCAAAAGTACAAATATTTCTTTTGCTCAAATAATGACAGACACAGATATGGTCAAAAAGGACTGGGGTTGTCAGAATGGAGAGATGCATTCACAAAAGTCCATGCGAGATAAGCCATTTACACAACAGCCTAGCTTTCACAGAGCCAAGTTCGACAGAAAAAAAACCAACTCAATATTTGCTGTCTACGGATAAAGAGGAAACACAAACACAAGGGAAATTAGGATCACACACACAACTCTGCGTTCTAAGGTCATGCCAAAAACGTCTAACATGCAAAGACTGAACACGTCTAAACACCCCGCACACTCGGAGGGGAGCAATTATCACGGGCTGTAGCGTCGCCTTCCGTGGTTTAGTGGAGAAGAACGAGGTTTCAGAAGGGCCAAGACGGTACCGCAATAGTTGCCAAGGATACGCTCACAATTGTGGACAGCAAAGAAGCGCTCGCTCCCCTCGGGCACGGGGAGGACATAAATACTGATTCTAATGCACATCTGTCCGTTAAATAAACCTGATTAAATTAACGATGAACTGGGCAAACCTCACTTCAGCTGGACGAAGGCGTGGTTCCCAGACACCTGTGGAGAAAAGCACACACATTTTCACTTTTAGAAGTGTCAGGATTTAAATGACACAACCCAGACTGCACAACAAACCCACACCACTGCACTGAGGCACTTTGTAACTTCTCTGGTGGAGAGTTTGAACTTTGCCTGGCATGTTAAATAATGACTTTACTCATTAAATTACAGGCACTTAGTGCTAAAGAAATTACAAATAATGAAACCAACATTGTTATTGGCCTTTCAACATGGACAAGTACGCTAAATACGCAATAGTAATGAAAGTGTTTTGATGGCAGAAATGCTCAGAACAAGTCTGGAAATTATATACTTACAATCTGTGCAAGATTTCTGTGATGTAACAAGCCTGGGAAAATTTAACAATTTTTTTCAGTGCCTAGAAGGACAGCACTTTGTGCTGAAGTTATTGGGTGTTCTTTAAAAAGTATTTTTATTGTGAGCAAGCTTGCCTCTCCACTGATCTGACCTGTAACATATCTTGTCCAGGCAAAGCAAAAACATTCCCATAGTGACAGACAGTGGAGCAGGACTAGAAAGTTTACAATGCACAAAAACGCATTCAGATTTCTCTTTATTGCCTTAAATGTTCATATAAATCCAAAGTGCCAAAGTTGTCCCCATATTGTGCAGTCTCAGTTAAAAATCACACTGCTTTATTCTGTCCTTTACCACAGATGACGCCATGCCCAAACTAAACACCAAATATGGACTGCTTAAGGGTTGTGATGATGCAAACTGAAAACGGATGGCCTGAAACTCTCTTGAAAACATTGCTGCACATTGGGTAAGGGGAGTGAAGAGGGGGGGAAATAAACTAAAAATGTACTGTTGGACCAAAGGTTACTCACTAAATATCTAACAAAACTGCCGGGACTTCCATCCGGGCTGGGAAGTCTCAGATGGAGTGGGGTACCAGCGCATCTAAAGAGACACAAACACAGTGATGATACACAGTCCCCCTCTCTCCTGGCTCATACAGTGGGAACGGACTGAAGTCATGGGAATATGGGCCAGAGCTGCTCGGGACAATGTGGTAATTAGGAGCCATGGAACTGGACCGCTCAAAGTCTGTTCTTGTACCAGGGACCATCCAAACACAGCTAACTACATCACCGCTCTGCACATCTAATGACATGGGGCACAGGGGAAGGACACAGTGGAAGGAGCTGTGTACTGACTGGATCTCTCTGCACATCTCAATAAAAGCCCTCCCCACATCAGTGCCAGCTTCTGCCCCCTCGCCGCATGCATAGGTTGGTACCTCGTAAAGGCCAAAGGGCACTTTCTCCAGGCACATCACTCACATTCCTGAGCCGGTGTGCCCACAGGCTTACATCACACACGGAAGTCTGCTCTGAACTCCACACGACCCAGTGAGGAAGACTTTCCATTGTTATCATTAACAGCAACTCTCTACTGCTAGTTTAATGCTGCATAAACAAAGACCAACAGTCAAGGATTTATCAAGATGGAAAACTACCAGTGTTTTATACAAGCATTTTATTTTAACTCCTTATAACTCACAACTGTAAAACACTCAAAGAACATATAAACTAACTTCAGGAATGTAATGACAGCCTCAAAAGGACTCAGTCATGGCTATTAAATGGCAGCATTTAACTCCAAAAACAACACAACAAATTATTGTATTCGAGTGGAGGGAGTAGGGCCCAAACTGACTGCTGTAGTAAGAAAGAGTTGGAGCCACGGTCAGGTAGTGAGCAGTGGTGACATTTGGGCCACTCTGTTCTACAGTCAGGTCTCAGATGCATGCAGTAGATGCCCTGATCATGGTTTAGTGAGAACATGCCTGTACTACATTAGACTGGAGCCGTGTGATCACTCACCTGGGCGTGGAGGGCGGCGGCGGCCGCAGCTGCTGCGGGGTAAGTGAAGGCAGCGTGGGGCAGACCCGGGGTCAGCTCAGTGGTGTACAGTGGGTATGGGGTCCAGGCATCAGGGGAGGCTGGGATCAACGCTGCCCCCGTCAGGTCATCTGTGGAAGCACCAGGAAACTCAACTTGACTCCTCTACACTAAAACATCTCCAAATATCAGTTCGACTTGGTCCTTTTCAAACAGATTCTTTTACATATACAGATACATGTTATGGAGAGCCAAAGACACTGCGCCTTCACCCTGATCATGAGCAGAGCTGTTTAAGTCAGAGGACACATGCAGGTGAAGGGTGAGTTAGTCCTTCATTGTTAGACACATTTGAGAGTAGAGTAGACTTGGAGTAAAGCCCAATAGTCCTGCTCTGCAGGGTGCGGTGGAGAGCCTATAGGTGCAGCAGTACACTTACATGGGTCCCGTGCAATGAAGTGTGCTCCTAGAGCGGGGTGGATATTTGTGGGGTTCGGTGTGGCCATCAGCTTACTCTTTGCCATCTTCGTGTTGGCTTTAGCAAACTCTAAGCGCAGGGTCTGGGGGCTTTCGGGGTCAAAGCGGATTCCCTGGGGGAGAGACGAGGGGAGCGGGGACACACATGTAAGGGACGTGGGCTCAGTAAACTCTCACTCCTGCTCACTGGGCCTGCTCTCCTGGACCACGCTCAGTACTCAGGAGGTCATCACCTGCCCTCTGCTCACAGGGCAGTGTATACACGACTGTCTAGCACTGTGTGGACTTCAGCTCCAGGGAGAGGGCCAACAGCCCTATGGGACAGTGTTCCTGTAGTGCCTACTGAAACACCCTTACAAGGGTGACGACAAACTAGTATGGTAGCACTGCCTGCATCGTGTTTACCACAATAAAAAGTCAAATGACCTGTAATCCAAGTTATTGCTTCCACAATATGATGTGTCCTTGCGTGCAGGACCCACCTGTGGTACTGAGCAGTGGTGTACCCGAGGAGGAGAGCAGGCGGAGTGAGTGGAGTCAATGTGGTTAAACCCTGTGTCTGTGTCTGTGCCCTAAGCGCTGTGCCCACATGCAGGTGAGTCTGTGTGTGTCTGTGTGTGACTGCCACTATGGCTGAAATCTACAAGTGTTAAATACTGTGACAACATCAGACTTCCACTACTCGACATGTGGCCAGTAACACTACACTTGTGCCTACAGAAGGAACGATGAAGCAGTGATATGCAACATAAGGAAAGCTAGACCAGACTAAGAAGGGAAGTGGACCAAGGTCAAAGTAAACTACCGTAAGTCTACGGGACTCTGGCCTCTTTCCAAAAAAGGCCCTGTCATTGAATTATGAGAGACACAAGAGGTTGGCTTTTTAGTCTTAGTGACAGACTTGTTTGTATTCCCAGTTACTCAGGATAAGCAGAGGTTAGAATACAGAGACATGTTCAACATCACAGCATTAAGTCTATGACAGTGAAGTGTGTGCTTACGTTAAGTGCGTTTTTAGCCGCTTCTGCTCCAGAGCGACAGTCAAAGGTGACGAACCCGACAGGCTGCAACACAGAGCACACAGTCCAGCAGAGTACAGGACAGCCCCACCCCCGGACACACCCATAACCCCACCCACTACAGCAGTTCACCCTTTATCTCACTGAACTCCACTTAGGCCATGATCATTTCATGTGAATTTTTTAACCAAAAATACATAGATTTTATATCTGGCCTTTTGATTTGTTTTTTTTAAACTCATTGTTACATGCCATTTAAGACTTTTGCTGTTATTATAACATGCAGAATGTATCTGCACAAACAATTTAAAAGTGGCACTGCTATTGAGCTACTGCAGAAGATAAAGCAGTTCACATCTATATGTAATATGCACAATAACTGCAACCATAAATGTAAAGTACAGACACAAGGAAAAGTGTCTAGTCTTCCTGAAGGAAATGGACTGAGTGTGATGCAGACTCACCTGTTTGGATGTTAACTTGATCAGTGACCCTTCATAGCCCTGTGGAGAGACAGCAGTCATCAGCAGCAGTCACATGCAGCCGGTCAGGCATGAGGGCGCAGACAACACACACACACACAGCCACCTCAAGATCAAACTGAACCTCCATTTAATGCTCACTTTTATTCAGCAAACACTCCATGGAAATGTTCACAAATCATTAGGAACAGGGCTAAACTGTAAGTGTGTGTCAAAATGGCACAAATAAATGCGTTTACTAAAACCAAGTACTCATTTGAACTAGTTTAATACTGGGCATTGCAATAAACTGAATCTTGATTTGAAAAACAGCAACATCTCAATCCTTGACAAAAGCAGAATTACTCAGCTGTACAAAAAGGCTAGCCGTGAATGAAAACAAAATGAGAAAGGCTTCCAAATATAGCTGCAGTGAACAGAAAACAGGACTCTGCTGAATTCCTTACATGGGGAGTTTAGTGTGTGCTCCTGACGGATGGCCTCCTCTTAATCCTGATTTACAGTCATGGAAATTTAAACAACCTCCATCAACCCAAAGAATCTCAGAGCGTCTTAAGCCACATTTACCCCAGAACATTTTCAGACAGCACCAGCTCATCCCTACACCGCTCACATACGTTACACACATCAGATTTCTGCACGTTTAGCATCAGTTGTATTTTGTGGCTCTAAAGTTATCCTCCCCTTTAGTTACAACAGCAGAACTCTGAATCTATATCTGAGGTTTTTAGTTACATTTTCTGTTCCGGACTCCTTCATGGATACAGTTTGGCGTTTTGTCCATTACGGCACAGATAAAAAAATAAAGGGCTCCTAGAATAACATTAACTTTTACACAAACATGGCAACAGGAAGACTGGCCCCGCTTCAGTCTGGGTCTAATTTAGGTATTAGGGTTGTCTACAGTACAAATCAGACACTAAAACAAGAGTACATAGACTAGTATACACCCACACACATTTGTATCAGTTTAGTCTCATTTTATTTTTGTTTAAAGGAAATAAATGCTGTTCTCAGTCTCTGCGCTGGTATCGGTTGACAGATCTCAGCAGACACCATTTAAAAAGGTAACGAAAACAGTGTTGGAACTGAAAAAGCTGGATTGGTGCATCCCTAGATATAAGACCACATAGTAACACAAAAGTACTTAGATTTAATGTTGAAAATTACATTCTATGGTCTAAAAATTGCATTTTTGTTATAGTGGTATTGTGCAAAGTTTATTCTTTAGTATTGAAATAAGTTTGAAATATGAGTATAGGGACAACGTATTGTTTCACTTTTAGCCCAGTTTTGATCTGATCTGTCCACTGCTGAGGTTCACCCTTACGTACCGTTTTAAAAAAGGTGCACTATGTAACTTTTTGGTTGAGTGTGTCACCTTTTTTATATGGATGTCTCATTACTTTGCTCTGAATGTTCCATAGAATGACAATAAACAGCTCTACTGTACCTTTACAGCTCAAAAATACCTAGAAAAACAGGTATTCCGACAGAGTAGGGTCACCTCTCCACAGATTTGACCTGTAACTTTGGCTTGGTCTCCATGATGAGACAACGCAACAGCATCTCCACGGAGAATAGTGACGGACCCTCCAAAAAAGTTCAACATGGCGCATAGTGTAAAAATGCCATTCTAGTCCAAATAGTGTTTAGTGTTTTATAGTGGTATCAGAATCTATACTGAGCAAAGAGTCTATTCCTTAGTATTGAACTGTAAGTATAGTGACAACCAGGTAGAGTTCCGGGTTTTCATCCACTGCTGAGGTTCACCCTTACGTGCCGTTTTAAACAAACCGAGAGGCTAAGTCCACTTCTCCACGCTGTGCTGTAAACGTGTGTGTGCGTGGTTGTGTGCAGGAGGGGAGCTGCCGGACCAGCTGAGAGCTTGGCCCATGGTGAGCTACTCATTTACACATTCCTGCAGCTCATCCATGTGCGCGAGAAACCACTTCACTAGGGTTAGTTAGTCCACAGAGAGGGAGGTGTGTTTATGGAACTGCACGCTGGGAACAATGCGCTGGCCTCATTTTCATATATGCCAATACGCTCATTGTACATTCAGTGGGAACAGGGTTGACAGCTCATCGCGCTGCACTTTCAAATGATTCTTTGGCTCAGAGCAGAGTTAAAGGTGGGAGAGATTTTAATGAAATATTGCAATTGTTTCGGCAATATGCACACTGTCTAAACAAACAAAAAAAGCTGGACAGAAACTTGACAAATCTTTCTTGCACTTTAACTTGAATCTTAATGACAACAGGCACATTTTAGCTCATTTCTGACTGCTATGATAAAAATGTTCATAAAATAGAGGTATTATTTTGGTCAACACCGCCCACCCCTGACAATATCAGACTTGAAACTTACCTTAAAGGGTCTGAAGAGAAGGTATAGTTCCCTTGGTTTAATGTCCACGGGAAGTCCGCTGACAAATAGTGTCCGGACCTATGAGAAAACAAATTATTTAGAAACACTGAGGGAGAAAATACTGCTACTTAAAAAAATAAAATTTTGCAGAATAAAGTGCTGTTCTAAAATGTAAGGATGTGTGCTTCGGGCTGAAAAAGTTCACATTTTAATGCAACAAAAAAGACTGAAATATGCGATGACAAATACAAGCATCACATTTCAGAACATGTTTGTATAGATTTAAGCTACAGGCTAGTTTTTATACACAATAAAAGATAAGTGTTGTTGTCATTACGAGTGAATTATTGTGCTTAAAAAATGGCAGCCTTTGCAATTTGCCAGTTGTGTCCATTCAAGTTGGGATTTGTGATGCGAATGTGATTCATCTCACCGTAAAAACGTGTGCGGCTATATTGAGCTGGGGCCTGTATTGAGCGAGGCAGGAGGCCTGTACAGAAGAGGCCCGAGCTGCACAGCAGGACGCCAGCGCCTTTCTCGAATGGAGCAACGCACAGCTCCTCCACACACACTTCCTCTACATAGTGTGGCAAGGCAAGAGATTTAAGATGTCACCATACCCAAATTAGTGTCAAGATTATTTTAAAAACAATTTTTTTAATGATATTTGATGCCATGACCAAACAGTGAAAATTTATTTTTCCAGCTTCATTTTAGTTCAAAGTTAAAGATGCACAATGGAACCTGGAGCAGGTCTGACCACCAGCTGGTCCCCATGGAGATGTTATTTTGTTTGAAATGTTCCACAGTATAGAACTGAACGTATCAGTCTTGGATTCATGCAATTACAGGTTTTTACTGTTTTAAAAAAAAAAATAAAAATACATTGAACAACAATATTGTGTGTTTTTGATTCGACCTTTAACTTGATCTAGCTGAATCACTTGCTTGTGTACATGGAGTTCGATAGATTCATTTGACATCACCACTTTGTAGATTAGACAAATGACTCATTTTGGTTTCCATAATTCTGCTTTTAATTTGTATCCGTCTATTTTACTGTCCTGTATGATCATGATTCGGCTCTTCCATGAGTAGGATGATGCTGCCCCTCCTGCTGCAGACTTCACTGTGATCTGACACAGGGTTTAACAGTTACAAGAGCGTGGGCTTGTCTTCACAGTGTCTTGTTTGGGGTAAGAAGGGAAATGAGCAAAGAGCTTTGTCCCAGCAGACAAAAGGGCCCGCAGCCCCCTGACTCTCCCCCTGAGGAGCCACTTCCAGCTCAATACTGTGGGACAAAGACGACGAGAAGTCAAGGCAAACACTCATTTGCTTCATTAGCACTCCATTCACACTATTGTGCTTGGATGTAGTAGATTTAAGTCCTGCAGGAGGACTGAGCTTTCATTTTGTGGCACTTGGATCCTTGTGAATGACGCAATGTGTGTTTGTTCTGTCAGCGCAAAGGGACTGCGTCACTCTGATCAGAGGCCCCTGAAGGCCCCAATCTCTGTACACAAACACATGCTTTGTGTACAAATATTTAAGACCGTTTAGTCGGATATTTGGTTTGTAGAATTTTCAGAATCTCAGGAAATAATAAATACATCCAGCAGGTTATGTCCAGGGATGTGATGAAGACTCTGAAAATTCAATTACAGTATACTGAATATCTGCATCAAAATGTATTCAACACATTGTGATACATGCCACAGTCAGTATTGTATTCTGAATACATTTACTTTTTTTTTTTTGTCAAAACAAACTAACAATAACAGCATAGGATCAAAATGTTTCATGTTTGTTTAGTGAAGCATTTCCTATTTTCTATTTTTCTCACTAGTTACAGTCATGGTTGAAATATTACAAAGTATTCCTCTGTTTTATAGAAAAGTAACTGTATTCTGAATACCACCAAATGAAAAAGGAACTGTACCAGAATACAGTTACTCAAAATCTGTATTCTGACTAATATTCTTGGTACATGTATTGAGTTACTTCCAAACACTGGTTATGCCAGATATTTAAAAATATAGGCAATACGTTGTTGCATGTGAATTGTCTTCATGTCTATAATAAAAATTAAAAATAAAAATACAAAAATTGACTTATTTTTGTTTTTTGACTTTAGGAGATGTGCATTTAGGTAGTGAAAATGGACAAGCAAATGCCAATCAAACGATCCTTATTTGCTGATTTCTTTTACAGTTTTAGTTTTAAACAGCCTGACACAATCCACATTGAATTAGACCGACAGGCCTTGTACAAAAACAAATAAGCGAAGAAAAAAAGCCTGTGAAAAGCTTCACGTGTCGAATTTATTTAAAACTCCGGGCTTCACGTCTGTGCTCCGTGCGCCCTTTTCCTCCGCACTCACTCTACACCCTCCACCCTGCGTCCTCCCTCTGCCTGTCCCTCTGCCTGTCCCTCTGCCTGTCCCTCTGCCTGTCCCTCTGCCTGTCCCTCTGCCTGTCCCTCTGCCTGTCCCTCTGCCTGTCCCCGGGTCAGTGCGTGTGGTCCGAGCCGGGGTCCGGGGCAGTGGAGCGCGCACTCACCTCCTCTTCGATGGTCACGTTGTTGTTGGCTTCGTCCTTCAGACTCATGTTGACCCGGGCTTGAGACGCGTCCGCTGCGCTCAGGAGTAGGCTTCTGGTGGTGGAGGGAGAGGTGCCCCAAGTGCGTGTGCAGCTGTTGTACGAGTCCTGGTGCCGTTTGAACTTCACGAGAGACGAGGTGGCGAGGTGAGGGCGTGAGGACGGCGCGCTGTCCGAACACTTCTTGCTAGGACTCGGATTCGGAGTTGGAGAGGTGGCGGTGGAAGAAGGACTGCGGGACAGAATCATTCACGAAGAAAAGTTGGGAAAAGCAGCGCCGAAAAGTAAAGGTGAGACCGGGTGTGAGTGCTCCGTGTGCGAGGTGCGAGAGGGGGAAGAGAAGTGTGTGTGCAGAGCCGAGTCCGTCACATGTAGCCTGCAGCCTGTGCCCTCAGCTGTGCACGGAGCGGGAAGGGAAGCACACTGAACTTTAGTGATTGGAGCGCAGCCGTGTGTGCGCAGAGCCCCCCGCCTCCACCTCCGCCTCTGCCTCTGCCCTCCCCCTCGCCAATTAGCTCATCAATTATGAGCCGCGCGAGCCCAATCATCCGCATTGGCGTCAGCTGCGTCAGCGGCAGGCCGTGAGCGCGCGAGGCCGCAGCGTGGCCTCCCTTTAAAAACACGAGCTTTAACTCCGCTGCAATAACACGGCCTACTGCGGGCTTCAGAGCACATCACAACATTATATATTCCTTTATTATTTAATACAGACAAATGAATATTGTCAAAATGCGTAATATAGCGAGTTCTTGGCTTTAGACAATAATAGAAAATAGCAGGTTCAGCATTTCGCTAGCCTAATAGCATAATTGCCTAATTGCATAATTGTCTTTTTTTTTTTTGGCCAAATTGTGATACCTGCCTACCATTGCTGCATCACTCTGCCTTATTGCCTATGTCCTCTGCTATCAGAGTCTAAAATCACTGTTTGCCTTACTCATCTCTATACAATATCAATAAAAAATACCAATGTACTTGCTAAAAAAAATGTGTTTTTTCTTGTTTTACGTTCTTGTTTACGTTCAAATATGACTTAGGCAACTATGCTATGAGACTAACGATTTTTGGATATTTTATGACAAGTACAATGGGGGAAAACTGGTCCTTGCCCCCCCCCATATGAGAGTATGACATCATCACATTCTAGAATCTGAAAACCACCACACATTTAGATCACATTTCACATTTCTCTAAAAATGGAGGCATTAAATCAAAAGTTAGACAAAGGAAAAAGCCTTCCATTCCAGCCTTTCTGTTTATTTCTATGATGTTGCAATATACGGAAATATCTTATTGCTATTTGCAACTAACATTTCTGCAATCTAAAATATTTGTCAATAGATAAAAAGGCCTACAGTACAAGGAGAGTTAATAAACTGTCAGGAGAATACTTGAGAAATTATATATATTTTTGACCCCTTAATGCAAACCCCTTTGTCCTATGACATAAAGGTCTATCAAACGTGTGTTGACCACATATTTTTTTGCGTTGTAGTGGTACACTTGTATACTGGAGAGAGGAGACATAATTGTGTATTAAACGTGTGTTGGCCACATATTCTTTTGGTTGTAGTGGTACATTTGTATACTGGAGAGAGGAGAGTGGCGTTGGAGCAGAGCCAGGGACCAGTGCTTCCTCCCTGTGCTCTCAAAGGCCAGCCGTTTCCTGACTTTGTATGCAACACAATCAGGTCTGAGGGTCTGGGGGTCTATGGGGGAGAGGAGGAGGAGTGGAGGGGCCCACACCATCAGCGCCACTCCTCAGTCATTAGTCACTGTGTAAATATGTCTTTGTAAAGAGCAGCACGGGACAGGAAGCTCCACAAATATACACGACTGTAACAGCTAAGACCCTTTGGTTTCATCATTGTACCATCAGACAGCGTGTTCAAGAAGGTTTACTTACTACTGTTGAACTCAGTCAACTAAAACAATGAAGAATATGTTTAAAATAAATCCATATCCTGTATTACCACATCCTTCAATTAGGCCACACTTATGGTTAATGAAGCTGATGTTAACCACCATCAAACACAAATGTCTAAGCATGTGGTAAATGTAAGAAGGCTTCTTTTCACAAAAGCTCTCATATTTTTACAGTGCCTTTCAAGATTCACATTTTTGCCGCCTTTCTGTCTGTAAAAATAGAGATGCGTAAATAGAACTAGTTACATTTACTACATTAACACTATATCCCACCAAATGTCCACCTTAAACTAAAATTAAGAATAATTTAAAGGGCCCATGTTACACTATTTTCTGATGTTATAATGTTTCCTCATCACAAATGTACCTGGAGTTGTGTTTTGTTTCATTCATCCACCTTTAACACAGAAACCCTGCAGATTTACTCTGAGTTCTTCTCTCAAACAGAAAACACTCCACTGTTCCACCTTTTGATGTGTGGTAATACAGGAATTGCTCCAATGTGTTTTTAAACTCCATACACCTTCACTAGAATCACTTGGATAATTTCAGACCTGGAATTGCCAATCTCTACTGAACAAAAAGTACAAGGTAGCTCTTAATTTTAAAACTAGCGCTTCATGACATCACAATGTGGAACAGAGCATTTTGAGTTTTGGAGATGTAGACATACTAATAATAAAGAGTTACTTAAACACATTAAATGAAACAAAACACAAGGTATGTTTTTGAGGAGATAACAACATTCTAACATGACTTTAAGCTCACAAGACTCAATTTTGTGTAATATAGGACCTTTAAAAAAACGTAAAAGGATTAATTGGATTCATAGGATAAAAAAAGATAAAATTATGATAAAAAGGAAGGAGGAAAAGCACTTGGAGCTTTTGAAATATTGACGCTTGTAATGATTTATTTATCTGGAGCATGAGCATAGAGTGACATAAGGCCTCCATCTTAATGCACGGCCCACATTTCACATCACAAACCGCTTTTAATCTTATAATTACTCAATCTCATAATTGCAGTGATATATGTATAATAGGAATGGTTTGATATGATTTTTGTATTTGTGCCGATACTTATATCCAATATTTGTCTTAACTGATATTTGGCAATACCGTCATGGAGCTTTTAAAATCCATAGCAAGGACCACACATTTATTTTAAAGGTGTATTTTTTTTTCAGAGATCCCTACCTGCTTGTTTCCTTGAATATGTTATTGCTTTGCTTGGGATGTTCCTCTGTATGGGATTGAACTTATCTATCTCCATAGAGACAAGCGGGGGAGTGCCACCTGACCAAGTTACAGGTCAGATCTGTGGAATGCAGATCTGACCTGGCTCTCTAAATCTTTAAGGTCTGGAAATTTTCAAATTCATATTTTCAAATTCAAAAAGTTTAGTCAAATTTCCATATGAACATAATGAAAAATTCAAATTATGTTCTCACTCTCAAACTTCTAAATTAAATAATACTAAAATAAAAGGAAAAGTCCAAAG
This sequence comes from Boleophthalmus pectinirostris, assembly GCF_026225935.1. Classification (NCBI taxonomy): domain Eukaryota; kingdom Metazoa; phylum Chordata; class Actinopteri; order Gobiiformes; family Gobiidae; genus Boleophthalmus; species Boleophthalmus pectinirostris. The sequence continues at coordinate 5,233,699 of NW_026571140.1, forward strand.
TTTTTCTATAGGGAGTACACCTTTAAGTACACCATAGTACACCTTTAAGTTATAATAAAGTTCATAAATTAATGGACATATATTAAGCTATTTTCTGATGTATGTTATAATGTTGTTTCTTCATCACAAACAGACCCAAAGTTGTGTTGTGTTTCATTCACACATGCAGATTTAGGCTGAGTTCTTCTCTCAAATGAAAAACACTCTGTTCCACCTTGTGATGTTATGTGGTAAAACAGTAAATGTTCAACTGTGTTTTTAAACCCCACACACCTTCACTAGAATCATTTGAATCATTTCAGCCCTGGAATTTCCAATCTCAACACTATATGACATCACAAGGTGGAACAGAGCATTTTGAGCTTTGGAGATGAAAAATACTACTAATAAATAAATGAAACAAAACCCAGCTGTAGGTATGTTTTTGAGGAGGTAACAACTTTCTATCATGTGTTAACACGTATCCATTCTGTATGAGTTTAAACATACAGCCACATTTTTTATCATTAATCTGCTTCAAAAGACAAATCCAATTCTCCGAGGATAATCTGGGACTGACACGTGGACAGCGCAAAAAATGTTTCCAAATAAATGCAATATTTTCAATATCTTTTCAAAAGAACACATGATTCCCCATAGAAAATGATAAGGACAGCGGAGAGCGTAATGGAAAAAGTTGGCCTCTAACGCTCAGACAGTGTTAAAATAGAATGAGTGCAGAAGAGGAGCTTTTATGGACAAAAACGTCTGTGCCATCTCCGTCTCCAAACATAGATCTGAGCTGCTCCACCATTTCTTATTCATGTGCATTTTCAGAGCGTTTCACAGTGCCATATTTGGGCGTCTTTCCTCCCTGTGTTGACATAAAAGCTTTACATTAGCAGTCCCCACACAGGAGACTTTTATAGGGGTTTGAGAAGGTACACGGGTACACGGTGCTCTAGATAAAAGCACCACACAGTGTACACTGTCTGGTTCTGTTATTCACAATGAACTTTATTCTACACGGGATAATTACACGGGGAGTTATGTGTACATCTACAAGGAGTGACACCACTTTAAACAGATTAAGACAAGAACATCCTGACGGAACAGACTGTCATTAACATTTAGAGCCGGGAACTGTTACAAAGTTTAAAGTAAACTATGTAATGTATTGTCTGCATAGAGATGACATTACTTTGCCTGTAATGTTCCACAGTATGGGCTTTAAACTTCAGTCTCCATGAGGACAAGCCACAGGTCTAAACCAACTGTAGATCTGAGGGTGATCTAGTTGTGAGGACGTGTTGTACAGGTCTGATCTGTGGAGAGATGAACCGCTCACAGTAAAAATGCATTGTAAAATGTAAAAAAAAAAAAAAAAAATATATATATATATATATATATATATATATATATATATATATATATATTATATATATATATATATATATATATAATATATATAAATAATCTTGAATAAATGCAAGCTTGGTCACATGGTCTAAAACCATACAGCTACAATAAAACTGTCAACAAAGATTAAAACATGTCAAACTGGTTGTGTGGCTGCAAATCTTATTGAGACTCATTTAATGTATGCAGATGACTTGGTCGTTTTTAGTCTGAGCAACGCAGGTCTCCAGGTACTCAACATCTCTTCAGCTTACGGTGTGGAGCATGATATAAAGTATAATGCAACCAAGAGTCATGATCTGTAGGACCAAAGAGGACAAGCATATGAGGCATCCTGACATTTGCCTGTCAAAAAAGAAATACTTTGGGCATATCATCAGTGCAGACATGGCAGATGATGATGATCTGTAGAGACAGTGTAGGATGCTCTATGCTCAGGCAATTACTACGTTTGACTCTTGTACAAATGATATAAAGTTGTTGTTGTTTAAATCATATTGTACACTATTGTACACAGCTCACTTCTGGATTAATTACAAAAAAGACAGTTTGTAAAGACTGCAAGTGCCTACAGTGACTCTTTGCACTGCTTTTGAGGAGGCCACGATGCACGAGTGCAACTGAGATGTTTGTTACTTTACAAGTGAACACTCTGCAAGCTCTACTAAGAACTTTAATGTTCAGTTTTATTTTCAGATTGAACAAATCAGACAATGAAATAATAATGTCACTTACAAATATGAGATTCAGTGTAATACGATATCAGTCCAAGATGTGGAGACACTGGTATGGCTGTCTTAGAAACATAAATGTTAATTGTATTGTCACTAGGGATGTAACGATATCCAAATCTCTTGGTAAGATATTATCACGATATGCATCTCACGGTACGATATTTATTGCGATATTTTGGAGAGGCTGATATAATTGTATATAGGACTTTTTTGCTTTTAAAATACACTGACAAGATTTTGGTGTGAGTTATTACTGTCATAATCTCAAGAATTCAAGTAAAAAACATATATCTTTATGTTGTCTGCGCTGAAATGAATCATGGGATATGCAGTTCCCGATGTTTATTAACTATTTCTACTATGAAAAAATGCATTTAAGCAAAGGAACTTGTAATTCGATATATTGTGACAGCCCACGATATTATTGTAAGACTTTTGATGATATGATATCCGTAATTGTTACTGTCCTTGTCTGTTTTAAAAATGGACCATGAATCCGGAATAAAGATTAATTAAAAAAACTGAATTGAAATAAGAATCTTGCACCATTTTATATGAGCAGTACTCCCATATACGGACGGACGCTTACATCGATTGTTCAGCCTCAAATGGACAAATTCAAAGTAATTCCAAATACAAGAATGGTAGCTTATTCAACAATGGGGTTTGGAAATGAGCTGAACTAACAGCAGTGCTCAGGTGAAGCCTTAAGACCTTGTTAATGCTGGGTTTACACCTAATGTGAGTCAAGTGCGGTTGGGGCCCCCGCAGGTACATGCCCGAGCTCTAAACCAGACGTAAAAAGCATACATTTATGTTACAAAAAGTCAAGGTCAACCCATTAGGCTAATAAAGGACTATTTAATTGATGTTTTCAAAATGGCCGCGGTTGTATATTGAGGCTAATCCGGGAGCGTGAAATCGGACTGGCCCGTCTCTTTGTGCGCTCAAACACTCGACAAAAGCGCGAGTGTGCACTGGGAGCCTCATGTTTTATTTGCGGTAAGCGGCCCCATTGTCCCAGAAGTCACCTCACACTGCACTCCTCAGCTCCACGCCCCACTGAACCTGCCCGCCCGCGTTACCGTCACCGCGCCGCGCCACCACTTAGCCCGGCCCGCGCACGGCCTCTGCGGTATACCCCCAACATCCATTTACACAGCCCACGGAGCGAGGGAGGAGAAGAGAGGGAGAGAGGAAGAAAAGATAAGAGAGAGGAGGGGAAGAAAGGAGGGGAGGAAAGGAGACAGGGAGGGGAGATAAAAGAAAGGGAGAGAGGGATAGTAAAAGAGTGATTGAGCAGAGAGGGTGGGAGAGAGAAGTAACAGAGAGAGAGCGAGTTGGGAAGTACAGAAAGACGGAGAGAGAAGAGTATCGTGGAGAGAGAGGGAGAGAAGGAGTGAGTTGGGAGGTAGTGACGGAAGGAGAGCGAAGAGTATCATTGAGAGGGAGGGAGAGGAGGAGAGACAGAGCGAGTTGGCAGGTAGTGAAGGAGAGAGAGAGAAGACTATCGTGGAGAGAAAGTGTGAGAGGGAGAGAAGGAGCAAATTAGGAGGTAGAGAAAGTAGAGAGAGAGAAGGAGGGAGAGAAGAGTATTGTGGAGAGAGAGAGAGAGAAGGAGTGAGCTGAGAGGTGGTGAAGGAGATAGAGAGAAGAGTATCGTGGAGAGAAGGAATGAGTTGGGAGGTAGAGAAGGACTGAAAAAGAAGAGTATCGTGAAGAGAGGGGGAGAGAAAGAGTGAGTTGAGAGGTAGTGAAGGAGAGAGAGAGAAGAGTATCGTGGAGAGAGAGTGTAAGAAGGAGAGAAAGAGCGAGTTGGATGGTAGGGACGGAGAAAGAGAGAAGACTATCGTGGAGAGAGTGTGAGAGGGAAAGAAGGAGCAAGTTGGGAGGTAGAGAAAGAGGGAGAGAGAAGAGTATTATAGAGAGAGAGGGAGAGAAGGAGCAAGTTGGAAGGTAGTGAAGGAGAGTGAGAAAAGTATCATGAAGAGAGATGGAGAGAAGGAGTGAGTTGGGAGGCAGTGAAGGAAAGAGAGAGAAAAGTATTGTGAAGAAAGAGGGAGAGAAAGAGCGAGCTGGAAGGTAGTGAAGGAGAGAGAGAGAATAGTATCGTGGAGAGAGGGAGAGAAGGAGCCAGTTGGGAGGTAGAGAAAGAGGGAGAGAGAAGAGTATTGTGGAGAGAGAGAGAGAGAGAAGGAGCGAGTTGGAAGGTAGTGAAGAGGAAAGAGAGAGAAGAGTATGGTGAAGCGAGATGGAGAGAAGGAGTGAGTTGAGAGGTAGTGAAGGAGAGAGAGAGAAGAGTATCATTAAGAGAGAGGGAGAGGAGGAGAGACATAGCGAGTTGGGAGGTAGAGAAGGAGGGAGAGAAGAGTATCCTGGAGAGAGGAAGAGATGGAGTGAGTTGGGAGGTAGAGAAGGAACAAGAGAGAAAACTATCGTAGAGAGGAGTGAGTTGAGAGGTAGTGAAGGAGAGAGAGAGAAGAATATTGTGGAGAAAAGGAGTGAGTTGGAAGGAAGAGAAGGAGTGAGAGAGAAGAGTATCATAGAGAGAGGGAGAGAAGGAGCAAGTTGGAAGGTAGAGAAGGAGAGAAAGAAGAATATCATGGAGAGGAGTGAGTTGTGAGGTAGAGAAATAGTGAGAGAGAAGAGCATTGTGGAGAGAAGGAGTGAGTTGAGAGCTAGAGAAGGAGAGAGAAGAGGATTGTAGAGAGAAGGAGAGAAGGGCTGAGTTGCAAGATAGAGAAGGAGAGAGAGGAGTGAGTTGGGAGGAAGAGAAGGAGGGAGAGAAGAATATCGTGGAGAGAAGGATTGAGTTGGGAGGTAGACAAGGAGAGACAGAGAAGGAGGGAGTTGGGAGGTAGAGAAGGAGGGAGAAAGATGGAACATAGAGAGAGAGAAGAGAGAGAGTGAGCTGGGAGGAAGAGGAGAGGACTAACATAGAGAAAGAGAGATAGGAGATAGAGAGTAAGTTGGGAGGTAGAGAAGAAGGGAGTGCGGTCATATATAAAGAGTGAGGGGGAGGAGAGGTAGAGAAGAAGAGGAGGAGGAGGAGGAGGCCGAGGAGATGGGCTGACGTTCACCCACTCTTTGTACGGTAATGGCCACCCTCATAAAAACACTCCGATCTGATCAGAGACGTGGAGGCTGTTCTGTGTAAACACGATTTTATCAACCACACACTGACCAGAACACACACCGGGATTTAGACACATGTATAAGGAAAATCATCTGAACTGTGAAAAAACATGTTTGTATTATTTTTAATCTGAATGTCAGTTAGTGGAACATTAAGTGTACATTTTCAAAGTGTTTAAAATTCAATATAAAAAAAAAAAAAAATCACCTTTTAGATATTCAGCATAAATATTTTCAAGCCCTAAAATTCATCAGTTAAAATTCAGAGTGTAAAATTTGCAGTGAAAAAAATTTGCAGGAGCGATCCAAGATGCCAAGGCAGAAGTAATCAATCCAAAGTGATCCAATCTAACTAATGGTGCATTCGTTTATCCATCCAACACAGAGGTCCAAGGACATTGCCTAGCGACATGCACTGACATGCCCCTTTTCCTTGGAAGGACTGAGAGGAGACCGAGCAAGGATTATAAGATAGAATCCAAGATGGTTATGCGCAGTGTCACTTGTAGTATGGAGTGTTTTCATTGTGTTTGGAGCTTTGGTGGTTTAAATGACAATTTCAGTCACTCGTATTACTGCAATACCTTACTGCGTCCACATCACTGCCTGTGGGTTTAGTAGACAGTGTTGAGGGGTGAGGCCAATATTGAACACAGACTTGTTTTAAGCGGGTGTTGCTAAACATCCCTAGGCAGTGTTGGGGAGTAACGGATTACATGTACCGGCGTTACGTAATCAGAGTACAAATTATGAGTAACTGTATTCGGTTACAGTTACTGTTTCAGTGAGTTGTAATTGGATTACAGTTACTTGCATGGCGGTATTTTCCTGTTTTCACATTTTGGGCTGTATCCCATTTTTATTTTTATTTTTTTTATTTTGGTAATTCCATTCATTGCAGGAAACTAAACCAGATCTAAACCAGGTCTACACCAAAACCAGGACTAAATCCAGGACTAAAACAGCACTAAAACAGGGCTAAAACAGGATTTAACAGGACTAAACCATGCTGTGTGGACCGTGTCTCCTCCCATGCACCACACTGTTAATAACTTGATTCCACATCATTTTGAGTAAAAAACATCATTGTACTGAAAGTGAGTTTGTTTGTTTTTTGTTTTAGTTTTTTTTAAATAAACAATATGACACCTAACAGTAGGGTGGACATAATTGAAGGCAGCAGTGATCTCATATAGAAATAATTTCTCTATCAATAATAATTTTAATATGGTCAAGTAAAGACTGGACTTTTTATTGTCTTTTAGCAGAAAAACCTTCTTATGTTATCCTAGTCTTTGCTGTTCTACAGCAAATCAAGTAATCCAAAGTACTCAGATTACGTTACACACCTTAAGTAACTTCATGGATTCCGTTACAAACTACATTTAGGGGTTTGTAATCTTTAATCTGTAGGGGAACACATTTTAAAAGTAACCTTCCCAACACTGTCCCTAGGGTCACTAACAGAAGATAAACATCAACAAAAACAGCTTTCCGGTTGGCTTCCACATTTTTCTCCAAGTTCGACACATGAAACCGGAATGGAGTGGCTAATGCGGTAGCTACGTCCATTCATATATACAGTCTGTGCGCGAAAAATAATAAAACGCTTGAAGTGTGGACGTGACGACATATCCGAGATCTGAGAGGGAGTCTGATGGATAAATAAATGCAGCATTAATAACAAGCAGGAAATGGTGCAGTGAAGCAATCTGATTGGTCCGAATTATCCTCATTAAAAACTCATCTCTTTTATTTCCTAAGTTTAAACTCCGCCCATAGATGAGAACGGCCAATAGAAAACAGCTTCTGTCCTCCTCACTCACACAGGATCGACTGCTTCTGCCTTGGCATTTTGAATCTTTCACTGTGAATTTTACACTGAATTCTGATTGTTCAATTTGAGGTCTTGAAAATATTTGTGCTGAATATTTACAAGGTGAAATTTTATATTTTGAATTTGAAACCTAATGAAAAAGTATACTTAAAATTTCAGCGACTAAAATTCATAATGAAAAATAATTCAAACATCTTTTTTGTTAAAAAATTAAAAGTTAGAAATTCAGGGGATTTAAAATTCAAAATCTAATGGAATAAATTTTCTTCCATAGATATACTGCATATAAGAAGCAAGCTACCCCACAGTAAAACAGCATTAAAATCCCTGTTTATGATCCGTGGTAAGGTCAGGTTAAATGTGGTATTCGGTATCTGGTATTCTCTACAGTATATCTGCGAGATATCAAAGGCTGCATGTTCTAAAATATACTTCTTCTATGAGCTTGTCAGTTCATATTTAAAGGGCTCATATTACATTATTTTCTGATCTATATTACAATATTGTTTCCTCATGAAAAACATACCTGAGTTGTGTTTTGTTTCATTTACACGTTTTACACAACCCATTTGCAGATTTAGTCTGAGTTCTTCTCTCAAACAGAAAAGTTCCACCTTGTGATGTCATGTGGTAATACGTGTGTTTTTAAACTCTATACACCTTCACTAGAATCACTTGGATACTTTCAGCCATAGAATTCTGCCAATGCCAATCTCTACTGAACTAAAGGTAAAAGGTTGCTGTTGCTGTAACTTGAAAACTACCACAACATGACATCACAAGGTGGAACAGAGTATTTTGAGCTTTGGAGATGAAGACAGACTGTATTTTTCAGACTATAAGGCACACTTAAAATCCTTTCTCAAAAATCAGCAATGCGCCTTATAATCTGGTGCGCCTTATGCATTAATTCTAGTTATGCTTACTGACCTTGAACTTATTTTATGTGGCACACGGCACTCAAAATTCTGTCAAAATGTTTTAGTACGACTTTAGTAAACTATGAAGCCGCTCCACTTGATGGATTGTCGGAGCATTACAGATACAGCAGTCAGGAGCGTCGCAGAGTAAGTCATGTCCTTTAGTTCTGCTCAGTGCACAGGGAGAGAGCTGTTTTTTCAGGCTTCTAGTTTATTGCAAAGCCATGTGGTTTTAATTTTCATATCTGTAAAACGTAAACACATGTGTGCAAAGCTGCATTAAGCACATTATTACTCAATGTATATTTGAGTCATCCTCGTAGAAAATAAAACCACCCACATTCACATTTATAATGCACATTCACCAAAACAGGAAGGCAACGCCAAGTGAATCTGCCAATGGATTGTGGACGCCTGGGCTAAGGATCAGTCTCTATGTCCTCCATTTGTTTCACTTAATGCATCTTATAATCCGGTGCACTTTATGTATGAAAATAGACCAGCGGATTCAACATTATTGATAGTGCACCTTACAATCTGAAAAATACAGTACTAATAGTCAAACATGTGTGAATGAAACAAAACACAACTCCAGGTATGGTTTTGATACGGTAACAACATTATAACATGGCTAAAAGCTCACAAGTTATTTTTTAAGTCGCAAATTGCAATACTTGTCAGAAAATCGCAATTATACTTATTCCCATATTGTTCAGCCCCAAAGTTGACCAATTACTGGAACGTAGAGTATGTCCGGACCGTGATCATTTCCGCAGCAGAGAAGATTTGCAGTTATTTGTGGCGGACAACGAAACTGTGGGTAAGAGTGACTCTGCTACACTCTGAGACATGGGGATTTGAACATGTATAATTGACATTCTTCACAGGCATCTTAACATGACTCAAATGCTGGAAGAAAAGCAAAGGTTTACGCAACGGGGCCCAGAGGAAATGCTAAATGACGACTCAGGGGGGTGGGCTACTAAACTGTTTTTCTTGGGACCACTGCAGGGGGAAATGACTGTATACATACAAACCGAACTGTTCTCGTCTGTTACGGTGCGCTTATCTCGTTCACTACAGAGAAAATGGCTTCGTCACAACTACGTGTCCTTACTCACCAGGTCCATACGGTGGGTAATTAGGAATGTAAAGATATCCACATTTTTCAATACCGTATTCTCACGATATGGTACGATTTTTATTGCAATGTTCTGTGGAGGTAAAATAGTGATAATCCAAATAATTAAGATTTAAAAGTGCTTCATAACAGTTATTTCAGCATGTACATTGGTCTGAAACAGAACAAATGATCATGGTTTATGTCGTTTTCTGTGGTTTTTAGCTGTTGCTGCACCATAACAATGAATTTAAACAAAGAGACTTGAGATTCGATATATATTGTGAAGGCCCATGATATTTACGATACTAGACTTTTGACGATACAATCATGATATTTCGGTTATTGTTTACATCCCTATGGGCAATGTGGCGCAAAAAGGTCTGGTGATTATCATGATGAGAGGGTAACACATGTATGTCCATGGCAGAATGTTGAGCAGTTGCTATGGTGACACAATGTATACAATAGCAAACACTAGGGCTGGGTATCATAAAGAAGTTGCTGTTATGATACATACCTCGATACATAGGCCATGATATGATACGTATCTCGATACAGTGAGCTTTCGATTCAGTACGATATATTTCAAATCATTTCGATGCGGTTCAGTAAAAAATAATGACAATTTCTTGTGCAAAGTTAATATGAAACACACCCATTTTACTCATCAAAACAGTGAATATGTCAAATGTAAATGAGTTTATTTCATCTAAACAACCAACAAAACTGTAGCGCTGTAGCAAAAATAATTTAGTAAAATATACCAAAAAAATACTCTTGGTGATAGATCAATACAGCAGCCCACGATAGCGATATTGTATCATCACATTAAACGATACAATATATTGATATTTCAATATTTTTGCACAGCCCTAGCAAACACTGCCAAATAGTGTAATCTGAAAAAAAATTTTAAAAGATTCAAACAATACATTTTCAGGAGCCTGTGATGAGTCCGAGTGTTCACGGTCCTGTTTAGGAGTTTGATTTTTAACCAAAGGTGAGAGTGACTAACTCATAGAACTATTAAGAAATTGGTAAAGTGAACCCAAGATGGTGTCGTATTGTTTTCAGTGGCCTGTGCTCATTGGCACATGGGCCCAAAAATCTTTTTTTCTTTCACATTACTTCCTCAGTACCTATAACAGAAAGTGAAATAAGTAAAAGTGCATTTGATTGTGGAAACTGGAATGAATCTGTACGTATCCCTTTCATGTTGGCAGTCATGCTGTTAGGAGGAGGGCTGCACAAATATTTTAGCTTTTCATACCATTTCATATCATTAAAACACTGCTAAATTTCCCTGGGACAGTCCCAGTTTTGAGCCCTGTGTCCCCTGTCCCAGCAGATTTATCCAAAACCATTGATTTGTCACAGTTTTATACAAAAACTGTTTTTTGACTATTTTTGACTAGCCAGGCTGGCACCACCTAGTGCCTCCGCTCAATTTCATTTCTCTCCAGCGACTAGGTCAGGAATCAGAATACACTAGACGGTTTGCAAAAACCCTGGAAGTGCGAGTTTGGGCACCAGCCAATCAGCGAAGAGCCAGACATTCTGTGTTGGCAACGATTCCCAAGATTGAGGATTTAAAGCTGGAACAAAGAGAATGTTTGATGAATTTTGTCAAGGGGAAAGACGTTATTGTCCTTCTTCCTACAGGATTTGGGAAAAGCTTAATATACCAGTTAGCCCCGTTAGAGTCACATTACATACATCCTAACCAGATAGCAGCGATTGGTTAAATAATAAAAAGTACCCTCCTACCGTTGAGCGAACAAATCCTAATGCTACAAGGTCAGATGGTTTCCACAAAGTGAAACTGGCTGATGAATCAGGCAAATTTTTGACCAGGACTAAATTAAGACTAAAACAGGACTACATCAGGTTTAAACCAGGACTAAAACAGGATTATGACAATTTTTGACTAATCAGATCCTCGCCAACAGTGAAGAGGAGCATAAATTATCATTTGTTTTGCCAAAATATGAAAAATCATGTTTGCAAATGACAACAGAGCAAAAAAAAAAAAAGTGATGTCAGAATTCCCTCAGTTTATGACTGACATGAGAATACACAATGTTTAATGCACTTTTCACAATTTTATTTATACCAGCTATCCCAACCCGGGTGTGTCCCAGTTTAGAATTTTGAATATCTCATCACCCTATTCTAAATAAATAAAGATATATATATATTTTTGTAATCAGATTTAATTGAATATTTGTCATCACGGTTTTGATACTACTAACTTTTAAAATGTCTGAAATGACTTCCTTACCTTTATTGTCAAATGAGCTCACCCAATTTGAGGAGGTGGCCTATAAAGGAGCCAGCCTCATCTTGTCCAAGTTGAGGTGCTGTGTGTGTGTGTGTGTGTGTGTGTGTAGGTTTTTGACATGCTGATTTTCAACTTTGTCCCTATTTTTTGTGCTGGAAAATCGGCCCAGCTCTACTCTGTTCTTCTTTAAACGTTACTATCTGGGCTATTGTATGGTACCTGGTGCGATACATTTGAGAGCCTCTGTCCGAAAACACGACAGACCAAAACAAAAGTGCCCTAAAACATAACAATAAATAAATACTACAGCACAACATGTCTCCTCGCTCCAGTGATAACAGTTTAACATTCAGTTTATTTAAGCCTTTAACTGATGAAACTGTACATGGGCTCACTTCCTGTTTACTCTGGTCTGAAACAGTGTGTCCCTCTTACTCTCCTCTGCACTCCTCACCGACTCTGCTCTGCTTTTCCCTGGACCTCCACTGGTTCTGAAAGCAGCCCGGTGGATTCCCATGCAGCCGCTCGCTCCCTGGAGAAGAGAAGGAGGACTGGAGGAGTGGAAGAGGAGCGGTGGCGGAGGAGTGGGCAGCCTGCTGGAGCTGGGAATCCGCTGCCCTTTGATTGAAATAGCATAACCCTGTGTCCCATACACAAACAGGAAGTCAGCGCCTTATTGCCCAGGGAGGAGGATGTGCTCCAGCTGTTTATTTACACTGCAGCTCCGCACACATTCAGACATCCAATAGATCTGATCTGCTTGGAATCTGAATGTAATGGTCCTCAATTATTCTAACTTTTTAATTTCCTTTGAGACACCTTTGTTTTTTCCAGTTTTAGGCCAATTATAGGAATCATTTAGCCTGTGTAGATACCAGAATACCGTGTCATTACGTTATAAGAAAATACCACTGAGGGTGCATGAACTATATTGCCAATCTCTACTGAACTTAAGGTAAAAAGGCTTGAAAACTCCCACTTCATGACATCACAAGGTAGAACAGAGCATTTTGAGGTTTGGAGATGTACACAAACTAAAGGATTACTCAAACATGTGTGAACAAAACAAAACACAACTCCATACAAATCCATACAACTGTACAACAACTTACTCTTATGGAATATATAATACTCCCTACAATTGTACAGCAACTCACCCTGAAGTAACAGATAATACTCCCTACAGCTGTACAACTACTCAGCTTTATGTAGCAGATAATACTCCCTACAACTGTACGACAGCTCACCCTTATGCAACAGATAATACTCCCTACAACTGTACAACAACTCACTCTTATGTAATAGATAATACTCCCTACAACTACACAACTGTACAACAACTCACCCTTATGTAAAAGATAATACTCCCTACAACTGTACAACAACTCACCCTTATGTAACAGATAATGCTCCCTACAACTGTACAACAACACACCCTTATGTAACAGATAATGCTCCCTACAACTGTACAACAACTCACCCTTATGTAAAAGATAATACTCCCTACAACTGTACAACAACTCACCCTTATGTAACAGATAATGCTCCCTACAACTGTACAACAACTCACCCTTATGTAACAGATAATGCTCCCTACAACTGTACAACAACTCACCCTTATGTAAAAGATAATACTCCCTACAACTGTACAACAACTCACCCTTATGTAACAGATAATGCTCCCTACAACTGTACAACAACACACCCTTATGTAACAGATAATACTCCCTACAACTGTACAACAACTCACCCTTATGTAAAAGATAATGCTCCCTACAACTGTACAACAACTCACCCTTATGTAACAGATAATACTCCCTACAACTGTTCAACAACTCACCCTTATGTAATGATAATATACCCTACAACTGTACATCAACTCACCCTTATGTAAAAGATAATGCTCCCTACAACTGTACAACAACTCACCCTTATGTAAAAGATAATACTCCCTACAACTGTACAACAACTCACCCTTATGTAACAGATAATGCTCCCTACAACTGTACAACAACACACCCTTATGTAACAGATAATGCTCCCTACAACTGTACAACAACTCACCCTTATGTAACAGATAATACTCCCTACAACTGTACAACAACTCACCCTTATGTAACAGATAATGCTCCCTACAACTGTACAACAACTCACGCTTATGTAACAGATAATACTCCCTACAACTGTACAACAACTCACCTAATTCTAAGTCTTAAAGCTCATATATTTATAGTAGCAACAGCGTGGTTATGTGTGTTTGCCTTTTTTTATTAGCAAATATAGCACTGGCTTTAACTATTTTATTGTTAATGCTAAATTACTGGCTGCCCCTGAATGCCCCAGGCCGCTGTTTGTACTTATCTGGATCTCTGACCTGCTGTAGACTGGGACAAAAGTGGTTTGACGGATTCTCTGGAGGAACAAGGCCAAAATTAGATCAGTTTGTACTACTTGGGTATTAATACTCACAGTGTTGTACATGATTGTGTTCAATGAAAGTATTTTGGGTGAATGCAAACTGAACGCACTGTATTACTGCCTGATGAACAAATTGTGAACATGTTCATTCTGGTGTTTGTGAACGGCATGTGCTTCTGTTTAATTTTGTTCAGCGGGGTGACAGATTTCTTTTGTGTTCCAGAAACGAAATGAAATGAAAGCACGTACGAAATCAAAAGACAGTTAAGCCAGATCCTCTACCCACATCCCATTGTCTGCGTTCTGTTTTCTCTCATCTCATCTCCCTCTCATTTCTAAAACTGATATGAAGATGAAATCTAACACATAGTTTCATTGTTAAAACGGATCAAATTATTGCTGTCTGTGGTTCTATATGGGCTTTGGCAATGATATTGGAAAAAAAAAAAAAAAAGCTTGCAGCAACGTACTGAAAAATGTAGAAAATGAACTTCCCCAACACAGTCTACACATGTACTACTACTCATACTATTACTACCTGTGCCTGTAAATGTAGTGACTGAGACTGGAGGCTGTCAGTCCTCCCTCTTCCGGACACTGGGGCTGTATGGTTCTCATCTCCGGGACAATAAGAGGAGAGCCAACAGGGCCACTCCGCTCACACACACTAAATCTATCTGCTCCTGTAAACAGCTCACGACTTATTATAAACACACTACCTGGACCTGGACAGAACCCTGTGTGACGCAATCCACAGTGCTCCTGAACACTAATGTCACTCTACATATCTAATACTAACTAGGTGTATCAACTTAACTCTCTTATGACATTCTTTTATATTGGACTTGGGCATAGTCCTTTCATATAACCTAACCTGTGTGGGCAGTACTTGGACCTCAACCACAATATTTACAGTTAAAGTTTCGGCACATTTCTGAAGAATTGCATCACTGTCTGAACGTCATTATCAGGATATCTAATCATTTTTATCAGTAAACACCCCTTCTAATTATAGTTGGGTTTTGGAAAATTACCAGTACACTTTGTATTGTTAAATTAGTGTCACTTTTTATGCCACACATATTTGATGATGATAAAAATGATAAAAATATTGTCACAACTACACTCTCACCAGTTTTTAAAGTGGATCTATTTATTTTTTTAGAGCTCTTAACATGTTATAGTTGTTTCCCTTCCCATTTACTCTCTGGAATTTAGAGGGATTTTATGCTTGTTTAAGTAGTTTGTGAAATCCCTCAGTCGTCCAGGTAGGATCTGTAGCAAAAGAAAAAATCTATTCTGTCAACTGGACAAAAAAAAAAAACTGAAGCTGCTTGGACGAGCTGAGAAAATTCTTTGATCAAAAAAACTTCTGTCCAGTTAACAGAATTTCTCCTTTGCCATGTTTAAGTAGAATCAAAACATCATTGCTCGGCTCAACCCCTGTTGGCGCACTCCTCTGTTAAGTAAAGAACTTTAGTCTCCATTGGGCACTGATGTTTTCTAATGCAAAATTCAGACTTGCTTCTTTTATTAAGTTGTTTTTGATCATTATTGAGATTATAATGTCCATATTATACAATAATATTATATATTTATGTATATGATATATTTTCTTTAAAGGCAAAAATGCATCTTCCAGATAAACAAGCTGCAGAAGGAAGTCAAATGTACGAATGATCCAGTGAAATCTCATTCTAGGATGATCAGTGACATTGATCACTCATCTATAGGTTTTTCCCATTAACACTGACCTGTGTCACCATCTCTATGACCTGTGTTTGTCATTGACTTCCAGTAGCCATATGTTGGTGACCATTATACCTAAACACAACACACATTAACCTAAGAGAGGGAAATGTGCTTTTCACATTTGCATTAGCTGAGAGGCACTGGGCAGGAGAAGGAGTGGAGAGGCAGTGAGCAGAACTAATTTCATCAAATATTAAACTGGGTAAAAGAGGAGGCCTACTGCACTGTGCGGCAGCCATTTTGTGAAGACTGAGAATACTGTCAGCTTTTACATGAGAAAGCCATTTTGAAAGATCTAATATAAATATGTGTCAGGGTACGCTCCCACTTTCACCAAGAGTGTGACTGGTCACCAACCACCTGTCGGGCCCTGTCGCACCAGCAGGGGCTAAGATGGATTTTTTGAGTTTGTGAATATTGCAGGAATTCATCTTGCTGTGTGAGGTTAGGGAGAGATCACTAAATCAGTCAAACATGCATTGGTGACATTTAAAACATTTTCCGGCATATTTTTGATGAGGAACAATGTGATAACAAAGCTCCAAAAAGTCATTTCAGGATAATAGCTCCTCCTTAAATGTTCACTGTGTAACTTTTCAGATATCTAGATTAAGGTTAGAGTTGCTGTCTCTTTTTGGTAGAAGAACTGGACAAATTCACTAAATCAATTGCACACCAAAAACATCTTCACATATTTTAGTTTTTCAATCAAACAAAGAAGGTAACAGCAGTGCAATGTGCCTTCACATAAACTACCCCAAGTATGAGGGAGCGTTCCAGTCTAGTGATATTATTTATTCATCTGTGTCACTACAAATGCCTTTTACACTGAATACTAAAATACACATCCAAACTTTTAAAAACAAATCATCTTTCCTCTTAAAAACAAAGTGATCTAAGTGGTTCATATATATATAGGCCTATCTCCACCCCCACCCTGCCTGATAATAGTGGTGCTCTCCAGAACTTTCACCTGTCTATGTGGGCAGGGGCAGGTGCAGGATTGAAAGCCAGGGGCGCCAACACGGATTTGGGCTAGAGCGAAGTGCACTACCCACGGGCATCTCTGCACTGGCGCTGCGGTGTACTTAGCGGCATTCATAATATATGCCCTCCCCGCGGTGCCCAGCCTGTCACGGCCTGTTTGCTTCCACAAGCTCGCCCAGCGCGCGCCTGCCCCTAAGAGGACCGCCCGCTGCATTATTCACGACGCGCCCGCTGTTTCTGCCGCACAGCCAATCAAATATACAACACACTCACTTTGAATGCAGCTTTTTTGGGCCAATGGAAGATCGTCCACCAGAGACAAAGAGCTCAAACTTTGGAAACTTTTATGATATCAACTGGGTGACAGCTCAACAGTCAAAAGTTACGATGATTATGATTTTTTGATGTGTGTGTTTTTTTAAGTCAAATTATTCTTTCTTTTTTTTTTTTTTTTTTTTAACAAAATCTCATGCAACTAAACACTCAAAATCTATAATAAGTTTAATTCTGTTGATAATTTAAGGGTGGGATTGGGGTGGGGGTTGTGCATGTATGTCTGTGGTAGAATGTTCAGCGGTTACCATGGTAACACAATGCACACATTAGCAAGCACTGCATCAAGTAAGTTGTAAGATTGTTTGAAAACTCAAGAAGAAAAATACAAAAATGGATTTAAACATTGCATTTTCAGAAGCATGATGAACATGAGCTAGAGCCCTGTACCCACAGTCTCTCAAACTAAATATGAGTGCATAGTAAAATATACAAATGATTAATGTATGCCTATCATCAGTGTTGGGGAGTAACAGATTACATGTACCAGAGTTACGTAATCAGAGTACAAATTATGAGTAACTGTATTCGGTTACAGTTACTGTTTCAGTGAGTGGTAATTGGATTACAGTTACTTTGTTGAAGTAAATGGATTACATGGCGGTATTTTCCTGTTTTCACATGTTGAGCTATATCCCTTTTTTTTCCCAGTAATTCCATGCATTGCACTAAACCAGGTTCAAACCAAGTCTAAAACCAAGTCTAAAACCAGGTCTAAACCAGGTCTAAAGAAGGTCTAAACCCAGGTCTACAGTAGGTCTAACCCCGGTCTAAAATAAGATCTAAACCAAGACTAAACCAGGACTAAACCAGGACTAAAACCAGGACTAAACCAGGTCTAAAACAGGATTTAACAGGACTAAACCATGCTGCATGGACCGTGTCTCCTCCTCTTCTATCAATAACATTTTTAATATGGTTAAGTAAAGACTGGGCTTTTTCCTTGTGTGGTGGATATCCTCTGCCACCACTCCATAGTGTCAGTATTATTTAATTTTCATTATTATTTACATTAAGTTAATTACACTACACATAATTTAATTCCGTTATTTAGACTTATGTTCTAATTTGAGTGCACACATTTTAGTTAATATAAGTCTAATTTACTTACACTTGTTCTTTTTGTTTTTTTGAGCACCGGACGGAGGACCCTGGGAGAGACCATCAGGACTCAGCAAAGGGGGGGAGCACTATTTAGTTTGTTTTACTAAGTTAATTTGTTTAGTTTGTGTTAAGGTCACATTATTATCAATTATTATTTTCTGTATTATAATTATTTGCTTTTTTGTTTACTTTGATTAAGTTATTGGTTTAGTTAGTTAATTAGTGTAATTCCTCCCTCTTGTGTTTAGCTTTAGTTGGTCCTCAGGTATTTAAACACTCCTGTTCCTTTGTCTGGTTGGGTTAGTTTTGTTCTGTTCAGTTTGATTCTGAGTTATCCCAGTTGGGCCCAGCTTTTTTTGTTAATAATTTGCCTAATTTGAGCCTTTGTTAAATTATATCTTTTTTGGCTTTATTAAATTTAAACTTATTTTTATACCTTGTCTTTGCCTTTCTGTTTGGTCCACTACACCTTGTCTTTTAGCAGATAAAACATCTTAGGTGAAGATTTCCTCGTCTTTGCTTCTCTACATCAAATCAAGTAATCCAAAGTATTCAGATTACATTACTCACTTTAAGTAATTTAATGGATTACGTTGCAAACTACATTTTGAGGTATGTAATCTGTAATCTGTAGGGGAATACATTTTAAAAGTAACCTTCCCAACACTGCCTATCGTATATCATTTGTGCTCGATATTTTATTTGGCATTTAAAAAAAAACATTTTAAGCAGCCTAAATTTGTGGATGTGGTCTAATCTCGCACACATTTTAAACAATTCCTTTCTGTTTCTCTGTGTTTGATAGAGTTTAAGAAAGCGAATGTCCCCATCTTTCAGGATTTGCAGGCAGGAGCAGGACAAAATATCACAGATGCGAGCGAGAGCAGGAATGAAAATTACAATTCTTTGCGGGCGGGAGTGGTTCTGAAAATTCTGTTCCACGCAGACCTCTAATATGAGCGCTTGAACAAAAAGATGAACTGAAAACCTATTGACTAATGCTGGCTTGTGACTGTCATGTTTGGGTTCACCTATTGTAATTTCAATTAAATCCGTTCTTTTTGGTTAGATTGTGTTTAATAAAGCTCGGATTAAAGTCTAACTGGAGTTACAGTGCTTCAGACGGAGCAGTGCCTCTAGTTAGTAGTTAGCTTCACACCACCAGGGAATATTGGTGACATTCTCTGTAACGTGTCAAGGTCTATTGTAGCCTACCATTTCATGAACATTCTGCCACATTGACCCTTGGACAACAGATTTTATAATCTGTTTTAGCCCATGCCCACTAAGGCTATGTTCAGACTGCAGGGCTTAATGCTCAATTAGGATTTTTGTGTGAAATCCGATTTTTTTGTGAGGTCGTTCACATTTCCAATTAAATGCGGTTTGTATGTGATCTCCAGTGTGAACTTTAAACGCCCCAAAAGTGTCCCACATGTGCATTAGAGAACACGATGACGTCACACAAAGCGAGCGTGCTCAGTGTTTGCGGAAGTTGCTTAAACGCTGGGTTTGTTTCCCAAAATATGGTCCACTTCTTGGTAAAAAGGAAAGGTTATACGTCCACGGCTGCTTCATTTGAGTCTTTAGCCTCATTGTATTTGGCTCGCAGACTCTTTGTTTTTCGTTGATACTGGAGCCCTCCAATTTGGCCTGAATACAGTGATCCCCCCAAATATGAATAAACTTGCTAACCTTGCTTTCCCTCCATTGACAAAATTCCAAGCCTGACATGTAGGTGGGATGAATGTGACCTGGCCATTCACACTGAAGTCGCATGTAAAAAGATCGGATATGTATCGGTTTTAGGAGCACATATCCAAGAAGCTTGGGTTGCATTTGAAAAAATCTGATCTCTGTCATTCAGACTGTCATTAAAAGATCAGATACAGGAGCATAGGGGATTTGGGTCACTTCAGGCTGCAGTCTGAACATAGCCTAAGATTCCACGCTCAGACCCTCTACCTTATTTTGAAACATGATTGAAGAACATTTCAGTTAGTCCTGTTTAGTCTCCTCTCCCACTCAAATCAGAATCAAATCAGAATCAGTCAAATATGTCACCATGTTTATCCAAATTACATTTTTTTTTATAATTAGGGGTTGTTGGTTTAACTCTTTAACGCTTGACTTTGAACTTCAAATGAACTGTCTCAAATGAATTGTATGTATAGTGAGTGTGCTGGTGTTACGCACTTTTGTGTGATTGTTGTTGTACGTTTCCATGTCCTGCGAGGGACTGAAGATGGAAACGAGCCACGCTGCTATAATCTTTACATATTTATATTTAAAATGTTCATTAATATGTGCTGTCCCTTTATGTATAAATAAATAAGGATAAGAATTAACGGTCTGGGAGAGCTATAAGTGGTTGTTTCCAAATGGATGGCATTGACTTCCTTATGGTCCTCGTCCAGTAAAAATCATTATAAATGTAAGCAATATCAGTCAGTCTCACTTTTTCCACAAATAGTTATCACTACTCTATGAAGTAAAATGTGTTTTCCTGAAGTTCGGTACAGGTCATCCATCTTTTTGTTTTTTGTTTATGAGTAAAAATGTCTTTAGTCATCACTGATTGGTTTTGGTTAACCCATAACATTACAGTGATGAAGTCTGTGACAAAATATACACAAGTTATCATGACCCCTGGAGTCGAGTTCATAAAGCTGACTTCTTGCTTCTTGAGACGTGAGTGTGTTGGATCAAAGTGTGTTATCAGAGGCGGTATTGTGCTAAAGAGCCAGAGCGCACAGACAAAAAGCCCATTGAGTCCAGCTGTGCAGGTCAAGGTGACTGAGGTCAGCACATGTTTAAGACAGAGAACACCTGCTCACACAATACTGCTCCTCCTCACTCATACACACACTTCTGCTGCAGACGGCACCGCCACATCGAGTGTACGGGGCTCTTATTAGTCTGCACTTTATTCTACGCAAAACCACTCGATGACAGATTGGTAGATTTTTATGCCAGATGCCCTTCCTGACAGAACTATCCACTTCACTGTAAATGGAGAGGGCAATGTCTTATGAGCACAAGAGCTGTGTATACTTTTATATGGGGGTTGGTCCTGGTTTGGTTCTAGTTTGGTCTTGGTTTGGTCCTTGTTTTTGTCCTGCTTAGGGTTTAGCTTTTATCTAGTCCAGGTTTACATCTGGGTCTAGTTTTAGTCTTAATTTTCTCATGGTGTGTGTGTAAATTTTGCCAATATTGGGCAAGATTTTAACTGGTTACTGTCTAAACAGAAACGACAATAATATCCACTGTCGTCCCATTAAGCACCCATTTTTAGAGAAATAAAATTATGAACATAAATATTCCGTGAAATATATATAAAAAAATACATGCATACATTTGTAGAATCTTGTTGTCTTGACTTCAAATATCGCTTTGGAAGAAAAAAACAAAAACAAAAAAAAACATTTAAGCCCAAACATCTGGAAATTCTGACCCAAAATATTTTTTGCAAAAATGAGAGTTCCGTGTATTCTGTACACTTCAGAGGACTGGTGATCTCAATCCCAAGCAGGTGGAGCTCAGAGCAGTGTCACTGCTCCACTACATCAAAATAATAATATTAAAATACCAGTTTTATAATCAAAGTGCACTGTTATTTTGGCTCAAATTCAAACCTTATCTAACCGTTGTTGTGTCTCTGAGCAAGACACTTCTGCCCCCTCCAGTCAGTCCTGTATGGTAATTAAGCAGTAAAGATCTATATCAAGTCTGTATTCAACTGGTTCACATGACAACCTTGAATCAATACGAGCCCTCCAAAAGCCCCACAGTACAGAGGCCCACACAGCCCCAAACCAGGTCACTGCCTGGCCCCACTCACTCCCATAAACAATCATTACTGACAGAGGGACAGAGGGACACTGTCTCCTCTGGGAATCACACTCATACTCCATGTTTGAGGACATTTGGTCAGTCAAGTGTACAGGTCAGGCTCTATGAATTTAACTAATGCTTCATGTACATGAAGGTGCATCAAACACTAAACACTGTAGATATTATAGATATTAAACTCTTGACTCTCGACTTACACTGTAATTATTTTTATTAAAGTCCAGCAGCATAACTTTTCAAAATAAATAGCATTTTATTGCACTAAAAAGCACCACACCACCTGCTTGTCTCCGTGGAAATCCCAATGCCTGGAATGTTCCACAGTGTAGCATAAAATGTAAAATAATCATGGAGAACATTCTGAACGTTCTATCTCAGTGGATTACAGTTTGCCCATTCTAAGAAATGTTACGCAATAGGGCTTTTACGTTTAGGCTCATGTTTTTATCATGTCAGGTTTGCTGACATTGACCAGATGAACATTGATTTGTCTTTCAGTTCAGATGTCTTTTCTATTGTAACTGGCTATGGAGAGTTTATGTGTGACTAGAGTGGACAATGTGAGTGAAGTGCCTTGCCCGATGACATAACAACATTTGCATGCACATGCATTTGGATTTGGTTTGAAGCCGTGTCTGGTAATATGACATATATTGTACCGGTACATAAATAACAGCCGTCAGAGGAGGGTAGTACTCAGTTACATTTACTTGAAAAACTTTTGAAAGCAAACGTACTTTTTAGAGTACTTTTCTATCAGCATATTTTTACTTCTACTTGAGTTAATGGAAGTAACAGTATTCTAACTTGAGTAAATGTTTTGGTTCCTCTTCACACTGTGAGTAAGTCTACAAGTGACAAAATCTTTATGTTGATAATATGAAATGATTTGAACATTTGTGTTTCTTGCAGCTCCGTCAGATCTGATTTCGTGTGTCTAATTTTTGTGTCTGTCCTTTGAAAATAACAGATTTTGTGCTTCATTTCATGTTTACTCCTTCAAATCACATTAACATCAAATTGTTAATTAGATGTTACGTCTGTTACTCTTACTTGAGCAGCAGTTTTCCAAAATACTATTATACTTCTACTTGAGTAATTTCTTGGACCACCACTTTGTACTTCTACTTGAGTAATATTATTTTGAAGTAATGTTACTCTTATTTGAGTAAATTTTTTTGGCTAGTCTACCACCTCTGACAAACATAAAACATAGATTTAAAGTTACTAGCTAATAAATATGAACTCAGTCTGAATTATGCACGATAAAAGGCTTTTAGTTCTAACACTGTGCCAGGCTCTCACACCCCTGTTCCTCTCAGTGTCCCTCCATGGCCGGGCCACCTGTCCTCAGCCCACCTCTGCTCCTCTGTGGGGTCATGGAGGAGGACGCTCTGCCCTGACTGTCCCTCACTCTCTGCTCCTCTGTGGGGTCACGGAGGGGGACTCTTTGCCCTGACCGTCCCTCACTCTCTGCTCCTCTGTGGGGTCACGGAGGGGACTCTTTGCCCTGACTGTCCCTCACTCTCTGCTCCTCTGTGGGGTCACGGAGGGGGACTCTTTGCCCTGACTGTCCCTCACTCTCTGCTCCTCTGTGGGGTCACGGAGGGGGACTCTCTGCCCTCGCTGTCCCCCGCTCTCTGCTCCTCTGTGGGGTCACGGAGGGGGACTCTTTGCCCTGACTGTCCCTCACTCTCTGCTCCTCTGTGGGGTCACGGAGGGGGACTCTCTGCCCTCGCTGTCCCCCGCTCTCTGCTCCTCTTTAGGGTCACGGAGGGGGACACTCTGCACTCGCTGTCCCTGCCCTGAGCTCCTCCAGGCGGGCACAGGCTGACAGCTTAGTCCTTCTCCTGACCCCCGCGCTCTCAGGACTTCTGGTCAGAGGTCAGATCAAATGGCCTCTGTGTTGACATAAGGATGATAAGGAACTCGACCAGGCGTAAAGACTCAACTTCAACTCTCAACAAGCGAGCAAACAAACCAGGAAGTGTCCCCTATGTTTTAAACAGCCATACAGCATCAGTCTGTTAGCACCAAGTTGACAGTGTGTACAAATATTGCTCTCTGCATCATCACCAAATCCACATTTTCTCAGTGAAAGTGAAAGCAGAATCTGAAAAGTATATTATCTTATTTGATGAATATTTGATGAATTATTTTATGAAGTGATAGTCTGCAACTTTCTGAGGGTAACAATCAGCTGCACGATTCCATGGAAATCGAAATTTAAAACCATACTTTGCAACATTCTTCATGGACATGGGTCTTAAAGGAGTTAAAGGAACAACATTTTCTTTTTTTTTTTTCATTTATGTTTTTAGTAGAAAAGGTTTGCATCTTTACACTCTGTGGTATTACGGAAAGATCCCTTTTCAGACTTTTTTTTTTTTTTACAAAGACAAAAAGTAAATTAAAAATAATAATAATAATAATAATAATAATAATAATAATTTTAAATAAAAAAAATTAAAAAGGGAACAAACTAACTAACTAACTAACAACAATGTGAGGTGGCCAACTTGAAAGCATTTACCAGACATTTCAACCCTTCAAGAAACAAATTCGGTGAGCATGGTGGAGTCAGGGGATCCATACCCCATTACCTGGTACATTTACAAAAAGTCAATCAAAATCAGCCCGAAAGGGGGATACAAACTGGATTAATTTTTCCCAAATCTTATAGAATTTGTCCCTTTGAGTGTTTCAATTTCTCCATTTTATAAATTTCTAAAACTGTACCAAACCAGTCCTCAAGTGTTGAGGGGGTTGGATTTAGCCATTTTCTAGTTAGAGATTTTTTGCTGACCGCTAGAAGTGCCTGTAGTAGTTTAATATCCCCTCCTCGGTCCAAGATTGTGTTTAGACCCAAATACATGAATGAAAAGTCATCAGGAAACTGAGCAGCAAAAATACAGTTTAGAGCTTTATATATTCCAGACCAGTAATGTCGTAGTACCGGGCATTCCCAAAATACATGAAAATGGTTCGTCTCCATAGATCCACATTTCCTCCAACATTCAGCATTTGCATTTTTATATTTACTTTGTTGGGGGGTCTTAAAGAATCTTATGATATTTTTCCAACAATGTTCTCTCCATGTCAATGAGCTAGTGGAAGTCCACTGGAAACTACAAATGAGGAACAACATTTTCATGGAAATAAGCAGGACGAGGCCCTCCTCCAGGCCAAATAAGAGTCAGGTTTGTGGAGATGCAAGCTCGTAAGGACAAATAAGGACGCATGTGTCGCCATGTTTTTCAGTGCAATAAAAACATCCATGATTGTTCACTGAAACATGGTTTTATTTCAGTCTGTTTTTTTTGCCCAATAGTTATATTCTGGGGCTTTAAAGGTGTCTTAAATGTACATTACATATGTTTTGCACCATCTGCAGTAACATCTCCTTGGAGATGTTACTGCCTAGCCTGAAATATTACACAGTATGGCATTAAACTTCTATTCATAATCACTGAATTTTAGGTTCATTCATTGCAAAAATAACCACACCACAGATCTGACTCGTAACTTGGCCTGTTTTCCTCACCTGCTTGCTCCCGTACAGATACATATGTTTAATGTCATACTATGGAACATTCCAGGCATGTCAATGGAGACAAACTGAACCACTAGATACAGTATCTTACAAAATCCACATTTAAAGCCAGAGTATGTCACCTTTTAGTCAAAAATAATAGCATGTTTTTTGTTTTGTTTTTTTCATTTGCATTGAAGAATGTGCATCTCCACACACTTGACTCTTATTTTGCCTCCTGCTTGTTTCCATGGAAATGTTTGTTCCTTTGGCTATAATATTCCACAGTATGACATAACACAAACTTGTCTCCATGGAGAAAGATGGTTTTATTTTTTTTTTAATGTATTTTAGCAGTTTTATTTATTTCTATTCTATGATTTTGCTCTTATTTTATTTTACTGGTTTTATTATTTTAAGACTAGTATGATTATTTTAGTAATTTATTTTATCATTTTATTATTGTTGTTGTTATGTATTTGTGCAGCACTTTGGAACTCTATTTCTGTACTTTCATGCAGGTGACATACCACATCCAGAAAGTTATATATACTGTACTTTAAGTTATTAATCAAGTCAAATAAACACACAAATACATAAAAATAATTTTTATGTAAGCATTTAGAATTCTCTTTTAACCAGTGCTAATGATTGTTGAGTGTGAAGCCGGTACATGAGGACCCGCCTGTTATCACACGTGTATTATGGAGTACTATGTTTACTATGGCAGTGCTCTGGGGTCTCACACTCGCTCTAATGATGCTGTAGTGACGGGGAACACAAGGCAGGAGCACAGATGTCCAACCATAAGCCTTTAACCATCCTGAGGAGTGACGGACTGGAGATGAAGGCCTGTGCACTCACTGCTGTTCGCTATGTGCGCCCGAGTCCACATGAATAGAACTCTAGAGGGGCCACAGAACGAAGTGTGGAGACCATCTTGTAACGGTAAGAAAAGCAGAGGGTTTGTAAGAAAATGGGGTCGTGTTAAGGTTAAAGGTGTGCCATACATTAAGAATCTCAGACTTCCGGTCATTGCGCAATGCATATTGGGAAGGATTTTCCCGAAAAAGTGAGCATCAAACCTCCATGTTTGATTTTACAGTGGGATTTGTCTATTGACAAAGCTGATCTTTTCTAGTCTTTTGAACCATATCGCTTTTGTTTCTGGTTCTGATATTGTCATATTTTAGTTTTGGAATTCGGACATTGTAATTGTGTGGTTGTTGGATCCTAACAGAAGAAAACGGCTCGAGAAATGTGTTTGCGAATTCCATAAATGCAAAAGAGGAATCAGATGTGTGTGACTCAAACCTCTGTTCAAACTGTTTCCCTTCCCAACGGAATTGAAAAATAGTGAAAGGCGAAGGCGATGGGCATGATTGATCCATGGCATAGATGAAAAAGGAAACCTTTGGCTGCCTAAATCATCCCGAGTTTGCAGTGAACATTTTGTATGTGGTGCGCCATCAAAGCGGGATCCCGTTTGTGAAGCGAGAAGTGCAGAAGACAAACAAACTTTCACTTTCTAGTTCTTGTAGTTTTACAGCAGCATTAAGTCTTGGTCTCTTTGCAGTGGAAGGTGTTTCTTGGTAAACAGCTGGTGCTTTCACTTTGGTGTTGACTTTTTAAATTCATAACCAAGGTTGAGTGAGGGATCGGGGTTTTGCTTTGATGGAGCTCCACATACCAAATGTTCGCTACAAACTCGGGATGATTTAGGCAGTCAAAGGTTTCCTTTTTCATCCTACTGCCCATCGCCTTCACCTTGCACTATTTTTCAATTCAGTTCCGTTAACAATGTCCAAATCCCAAAACTAATATATGACAATATCAGAACCAGAAACAAAAGTGATATGGTTCAAAAGACTTGAAAAGATCGGCTTTGTCAATAGACTCATCCCACTGTAAAATCAAACATGGCGGTTTGATGCTCACTTTTTCGGGAAATCCTTCCCAGTATGCATTGCACAATGACTGGAAGTCCGAGATTCTTGATGCGAGTATTAAGAACGAAAAACAATAAAATGGGAAAACTGTTTGTTGTTTCGTTATTCCATTTTAGTTTCAAACAACAAAAAAAATGATTTTAACCTCTATTTCCAATATTTAATTTAAAGTTTATTTTAAAAAACACCAGTTATTTTGATATTTTATTCTCTCTGGGTTATTTACCCCAGAAGTTCTGTTCCTCAGGGCACCATGTGTGAATTCAGTGTCAGTTGAAGAAAGGAGTTTAACAATGACTTTCTAAGATGTGAAAGTCAACACGTTGCTTTAAAAGAAGATGACATGTTTATCCACAAATAGAGCCCATTACAGCTCTTTCCAGCTCTGCATCGGTCTCCAATCCTTTGCATCTTGGGTTGTGTTTTTGACAAAATCTTCGAATCCTCATTCCTGAGCACATCTTAATTCCATTTTCCTCAGTGTGGTGGAAATTTCCGCATGTGTCTTTCCTGCTCTAAAGAACTCTGATGTATTTAGCATGAATCTGGCAGCCATGGCCTATAACATCCACAGATACACACTGATGCATCCAAAAACTTAAAAATAGGCACTAAGCAGCAGAGCAGCAGAACTTCCAGAGCACAGAAAATATCAAAATTGAAATAAGCACAATTGGAAATAGAGGTCGAGAATCTGTTTGGTTTTTTGTTTGTTTTTTTGACACTAAAATGGAATAAGGAAATAACACACTGTTTTTCCATTTTATAGTTTTTCATTCTTAATTGAAATTCAAAAGAACAAATAGTACACAGACCCGTTCAATGTTATAATGTTGTTTCCTCATCACAAACAAATCTGGAGTTGTGTTTTGTTTCATTCACACATGTTTAACACACAAACCCTGCACATTTAGGTTGAGTTCTTCTCTCAAACAGAAGATATCCTGCTCCACTTTGTGATGTCATGTGGTAATCCAAGAAGTGCTCCACTGTGTTTTTAAGCTTCACACACCTTCACTAGAATCATTTGGATCAGACCTGGAATTGCAAATCTCCACTGAACAAAAGGTAAAAGGTAGATGCTTATTTGAAAATTATGCCACTTCATGACATCACAAGGTGGAACAATGCACACAGTCATGTTAACTAAGTGTGCATAATCTTGTCTCATCCTTAATTACTATATTTCTTTATTTTATTTACTAGTACATATACATTTATATAATTATGGCTACGTTCAAACTGCAGCCTGAAGTGACCCAAATCCGATTTTTTGGCCCCTATGTGACATGTATCTGATCTTTTAATGACAGTCTGAATGACACAGATCCGATTTTTTTTTAAATGCGACCCAGGCCACTTGGATATGTGCTCCTGAAACCGATACATATCCGATCTTTTGACATGTGACTTCAGTTTGAACGGCCAAAGCGCATTCGTTCGACCTACACGTTATCAACAAGCCACAAACGTCACTATTCTGCGCTGAAGTAGGTGGAAATTGTTAATGAACTCCGTGTCACTGAAGCGAAGCACATCACCACTCACCACTCTTGGCTACGTCTCCACATCCACACGTTCCTTTCCAGGACGTCGCTGCCACTGCCCCACAAAATGCCATGGCCAAAAACCTCGTCCTTCTCCTTCTCAATCTCCTCCTTAAAACAAGTAAGTTGTTCATGTTCTGGCTCTGGTACGAGAGAAACTTTAAAATCGCCAGGTGCTCAATGCTCGCGTCCATGTTTGGACTTCAGTAAACACGTCCTCCAGTGCACATGTGGGACACTTTCGGGCCGTTTACTGTTCACACAGGAGATCACATACAAGTCGCATTTAATTGGAAATGTGAACAACCTCGCAAAAACATCGGATTTCACAAAAAAATCGGAATTGAGTATTAAGCCCTGCAGTCTGAATTATTATTAATCTATTATAATATATTGTGATGTGTGAGCTCCTGTGTCCTTGTGGATCAATAAAGTTTGTTTAAGTCTAAGTCTAAGTATTTGCTTGAGCAGAATCTCCCGTCAGAACATGGTCACTTTCAGCTCAGTGATTGTGGACGACTGCTGTCCTCTCTGTTCTAAACCACATCTACTCTGGCCCTCTCTCTTACCCCTGCTCCTCCGGCTCTTCCGCTGGCTGTGTCTCCTCAGGATAACGCGCCGCCTCTTGTTTGGATGAGTTAATGCGCAGACGTCAGCCCCCGTGGTGATGCCGACCACCTGCCCTGACCTCCGCTTGACCTCGTGGGCCTGCTCCCAGCTCAGAGACATTCCAGTTCTTTTTCGGGGCCTGTGTTTACACTGAGGCGCTCCCAGTGCGCTTCATCAGAGCAGCTCACAGCCAAGAGACGGGCCACTGCTCCGCTCTGGGTTTCTCTGATGTTTACTACTGTGAATAGAAGGACAGACTCGACCCGCAAGAACCAAACGAGCCAAATGGGACTAATGCTGCTTTAAACATGCTCAAAGTACAAGATAATCCAGCACGAAACCAAGACCACGCCAGGACTCATCTACACCAGGACGTCAAGGATAGCAGGTCCAAGCAGGGACTAAATCAGACCCGAACCAAACCATTAAGTAAGGTCAAAGTTAACGGCTAATCCTGTACAAGACTGGAACAAAAACAGGTCTAATCAGGATTAAACCAGGTCTAAAGTAAGACCAAACCAGATTTAGACCACATCAGGACTAAACCAAGTCTAAACTGAAACAAAACCAAGATTAAAAAAAGTCTAAAGTAAGACCGAACCAGATCTAGACTACATCAAGATTAAAAAAGGTCTAAAGTAAGACCAAACCAGATCTGGACTACATCAGGACTAAACCAGGTCTAAAGTAAGACTAAACTAAACCTAGATCCACATCAGGACTAAACCAGGTCTAAAGTAAAACCAAACCAGATCTAGACTACATCAGGACTTTACCAGGTAAGACCAAACCAGATCTGGACTACATCCGGACTAAACCAGGTCTAAAGTAAGACCAAACCATATTTAGACCACATCAGGACTAAACCAGATCTAAAATAAAACTAAACCAGATTTGGAGTACATCAGGACTAAACCAAGTCTAAACTGAAACAAAACCAGGTCTAAACTACATCAGGACAAAACCAGGTCTAAATTAAGACCGAACCAGATCTAGAATACATCAAGATTAAAAAAGGTCTAAACTAAGACTACACCAGATCTGGACTGCATCTGGACTAAACCAGGTCTAAAGTAAGACTAGAGCAGATCTGGACTACATCAGGACTAAACCAGATCTAAAGAAAGACCAAACCAGATCTGGATCACATTGGGACTAAACCATATCTAAAGTAAGACTAAACCAGATCTGGACTACATCAGGACTAAACCAAGTCTAAATTAAAGTCCAAACCAGATCTGGACTACATCAGGACTAAACCAAGTCTAAATTAAAGTCCAAACCAGATCTGGACTACATCTGGAATAAATCAGATTTAAAGATAAGATAAACATTATCTTATGTAAGATAAGATAAACCTTCTGTTATGTTTAGACCTGGTTTAGTCCTGATGTAGAGTCAGATCCAAACCAGGATAACCATGTATTAAACAGGTCAAAGCCAGGTCTAATCCAGAATTAAACCTGGACCAAACCGGTACAAAAGCAGATCTAAACCAGACACAAGGGCTAAACCAGGTCATTCTGGTCTTATACCCAATAGATTTTCATAGGAGTAGGAGAACACCAGGACTAAACCATGACCAGCGTAAGAACCGGGACTAAACCCAGCTTTAACCAGGTCCAAACCAAGACTGGATCCTAAACCTGGACTAGAACCACACTGAATAGGACCCAAACTGGGTCTAACTTGAACAAAATCAGAGCAAGTGTGAACGTACTGTAAGATAAAGTGAACTAAATGAGTCAGTGTTGAGAAGGTTTCAGCGATAAATGAGGCTTAAACTAAACAACATCTAAAGTAGAAATAAATTAGAACTATAACCAAGATTGTGAACTTTAGTATTCCTCTAATTCTGACTAGGCTGCAGCCGTGAGACATGACTATCAGCATGTAGTGTTTCTGTTAGAATCAGGTTTAAGTGAGGAAATGATGGAGTAATTGAATTGTCTGCACAAACGGCTCTGAGCTGTTCCAAATGAAACACGGCGAGGGCGGGCTGGAGAGAACACGAGGACAGGCAGTGGTGCAGTGGGTTGAGTCAACTCCCACCAACTGGAAGGAAGCCAGTTCAAACGCTTGTTACTGTTGTGTCTTCGGACCAGATGTTTTCTCCACATTGTAAACTCAGGGCCAAATAAATGATAGTTAAATAGGTTACATAGCCAGAAGTGGGTAGAGCAGCCAAAAACTGTACTCTTAGTTCAAAATAATGTTGCTCAAGAACACAGCAAAAACTGGAGGGTTAAAATTTCAGAGTAAAATATTTCAGAGTTGTTTTTAACAGAAAAAAGTATTATTTTAACTGTTTGAAAGTAAAATGGGGATTCGAGTTGGGATTATATGAGTTGATGAAGTTAATTCAACTTTCCTTAGGGTTGATTTGGTGCCGCCCACCCACCACTTCAAACTCCCGTGAGAGAAGACCAGTTTGAACCAGTTTTGTGCATAATTTCATCTTAAATTAACTAAATTAAAGTGTAAAAATAAAATATCTCTGTGTGTTGTTTAGCTAAAGCAGAATAACCCTACAAAGTGTTATTTGTTTACTCTGAAAATGTTATTATAACTCTTGATTTTGGGGTTAAACAAGAACTTTGGTCCAGTGTTACTTAATTTTCCGAACATTTCCAAAAATGTTTAATTCATTCTAACAGATTGGACTCATATAAACCCTGAGAAAATTTTCAAATTGATTCTGTGAGAGTCATTTTTAACCACTTTTTCCTGTGTAGAAGTACAAAGTAGTGGAGTAGAGTAAAAAGTATTAAACAGCTACTCAAGTAAAGAAACACAAATGTTCAAATCAGAAACCAAAACTTTCATTCAAATAAAAGTACTGTTACTTCAAATTAAACAAAGTAACAAAACTAAATATTGCTCAAATGCTGCTAGAAATTCAAAAGTACAATTTCTTTAAAAGATTACTCAAGTAAATATAACTGAGTACTTCCACATCTGCACACAGCAAAACAAATTTTCAAGATTTTTGGTAGGGACTATTCAAAGATAATAATCAAAATATTCAGTTATTGATGCCATCAAATAAAGGAGAAAAAATGTAGTAAAAATCTCAATGCTTTCATTCATAATAAATACAGTAATGGGTTTATTCAGCGGCCACAGCGGTAGAATATTGTCCAATAATGGTGAAACATATAACTTACGTAGTTTCATTTGCTTCATTTGGAATGTATTACTAGGCTAAGTATCGTAGTTTAAGATTATATTGTAATTAAATCGTGATGATCCTTCCATGTTCCATCCTCGTTTGTAGCGATCGCAGCCGTAGTCCATCACGCTGTTCCGAGCCCCTCACAAGAGCCTATCCACATCTACCACTGACCACGTACGCCCCCATGTGGTCAGATCCGGCCACTGAACATAGAACTATAACATATCCGTATCATTGAACTGTTAACACGAGCGGATGCCTTGGTTGTTCCTTTGTTGACTGATCACATGCACACCAAAATCTGATTATAATCTGATTTCTGGACCTTCATATTATTTAAAAGACAAACCACAACATCTGATGATGAGTGAACAGAGGGACCATAATCAGAAATGTCTGTGTTTTACTTACTGTACTTGCATTTATGTAATTTATGTCTTATTGATATCAGTCTTTTGCTATTTTTTTACTGCTAAATATTTAGAAGGTTATTAACTTTTTTATATATTACATTTTTTGAACTCTTTTTTATTGTAATATGTGATGTGTGAGCTACTGTGAAAGTAATTTCCCTTGTGGATCAATAAAATCTAAGTCTATAGATCCCTCACAACATATTTACATCTTTATATAGGCCTAAGTCTAAAAAAAAAAAGATAATTAAGCTGTTTACATTTCAATGTACACTTACAACTCCCAAAAAGTAATCAGATTTTGAGTATCCACGTAAACTACTGCCAGCGTGTGTATGGCCTTTATTTCTTAAAGACCTTAAGCATTAACTTAGCTTTTTAATTACCTACAAGTGTTCAACATATTTGCATTCACAATTACATAATTACCCATTTCTTTTAAATATAGTGATGGAGGAATAAGGAGAGAACACATGGATATAACATATTAAACTTTTAATGTAAAAGACAGAACAAACATAGTATTGAGAGAACAGAACATGAGGAGCTCATTTGTCCTTCTCCTTCTGCTCTTTGTCCTTCTTATCCTTCTCTGCTTTGGCCTCCTCAGCTTCATGGCGTTTGATCAGCTCCTCTACCTCCTTCTGCTTCAGGACCTTGATCTTTGTCTTACCCTCTTCTCGTGTCAGAGTAGCGATCTCCACTGAAACACACAAACACAATGGTCAAGTATCATCATGAAATATTATATGTACAAAACGACTGATGTTTTTTTTTTTCATGACCAGTGCCAATACCAAATAATTTAGAATCCTGAGAAACCACTGGCCAATAAGTTCTGTATAATTTAGGGAAAGTAACTGGCTAAAAATATTAGCAATTTAAATATCCACAACCCTTTACCACAAACCCAAGAGCTGTGTAAGTCACATTTTGTGCAATTATCTCTTCACACTTAAGTGTTCAAATAAATGTGTATGTGTATTCTACAGGCAGCAAGAACAAAATACTAGGCCTGTGCTAGAGATAAGCTGATACTAAAATGACTTGGATATTTGCACTTTTCAATGTATATTTTTTTAACTTTCAAAATGGAAAAGAAAATCTGACTTTCAACAAATATATGTATTATTTGGTATATATGTTTACCGCCATATTTTGTAAAAACTGAACTTGAAAAAATATACTATTCATATTAGTTTTTTTTCCTTAACTGCCTCTTTTATGTTAGGCCTTTTCTCAGTCCCTGATCTGTACCATACCACTTATAGTTTTACAGTTTATCTGGAGAAAGACCTCTTTCACTTGAGATGTACTATTTATTATAAATGCTATGTAGTGTAGAACTTGTCATTATAACAAAATATCAATCTTGACATGACATAGACCCACCTTTTTCTGCAGACAGTTTGCTGACGTCCATAGTTTTGTTGAGGACTTTGACGGCCAGGGCCAGAGCAGAGGACAGAGTCATCTCTCCCTCTTTGTAGTCCTGTTTCAGCATGGATACTGCCGCCTGCAAAAGTAACACTTATAAGGAACTTAAGATACTACAGTTTACCAAAATAATAATTTTGTTTCTTAATCCTGTGTCTTACCGCGCTGTTGTTGCCGATGCACGTTGCCTTCCAGCCTCCATAGTTGCCGCTGGGGTCGCTCTGGTATAACTGGAAACCATAGTGCTTGTCCCAGCCCATGTACAGCAGAGAAACACCAAAGGGCCTTTTACCTGTCGTAACAAATAGAGTTTATTTCACTACAACATAAACCAACACAACTATGACGCTGATTATGCCTCTGACTGAACGCATTACCTCCAAACTGTGTGTAGGCCTGTTTGATGTCGCACAGAGCCGTGACCAGCTGCTCACAGGGGATAGGCTCCTGGTACTGCAGCAAATATCTGGGAACAAAACAAATAAATGTTTTGAAGTTCGTACAAAGAATGGGCAAAATGGGAAAAGAACAGCTGAATAAACTAGGGATGGGCAATGTGGCGAAAAATTAATATCAAGATTCTCTGGGAGTCAATTCTATGCGAATTTTGCGTCTGTCATATTGTGATTCACCATCTCCTTTTGAGCTCTAACAGAAATAGTGAAATCACAATTTTTATCACTATATTGCCCAGTCCTACTATGAAGAAATGTACATTGTTGTTGCTTTATAGAAACATTCCTCTGACATTACCTCTGTGCAATAAGACGCAGCTCATTCGTGAGGACGTTGGCGTCAGATGTGATTCCAGCTACACTGCAAGCCATGTCCCTGAAGATCACAACACACAGGGGAATCAATGTTAGAAGCACTTTTTTGGAATGATGAACAGTTTCCTCTAAAGAACATGCCACTCACTCGTTGAGTTTGTAGATTTTCTCTGAGAAGAACACCTCATCCAGGAGTTTGTGGATGTTGCGTCTCTCTGCTGCCAACAGGACTCCATCATTTGCCAGAATCCCCAAACATGTGCCTGCGTGTCCAATGGCCTCCATAGCATACTCCACCTGATAGAGTCGCCCTGTGGGACAGTTATAGTTTATTATAACTTTCTTTTGAAATGGGCGAGTGAATGGGAATGAATGGATTTTGTATGTAAAAACAAACAAACAAACAAAAAGTAAACTTAAATAAATAGAAACTGAAAGTGATCAAAACACTTACCTTCAGGTGAAAATATCGTTGTTCTGGAATCATATCTTCGAGACTAACAGAAAAAATATGATAAGCATTTTAACAAAGACTAATTAAGTAAAAAAGAAATAAACAAAAAGCACTTTACCATTTTTCTGCAGCACCTGGTCCGTCCTGTAGGATAAAAACATTTGCTGTCAGTCACCGGTATCAACAATCTAACGTTTTAACCAGCTCATATTAATATTCATAACCCCTATTCACCTTATCTTGCCTTATATTTTAAAGGAGTGCATATATTGTAGAAAACTTTGCCCATGTTAGAGTAGAGAGAGCTGGAGCGAGCCGCAGCCCCACAGAATGAATCTGCATTATCAGGGCAAGGAGCTAGCTACGGCGATAGCATGGCATCTAAAATAGCATCAAAAGACAACATATCTCGACGTAACAGTGCTAAACCAATGTACGGGTTTCAAACAATTATATCACGTAATTTTATTCTTAATAGAAGCAAATGATGAGTACAGTACCTGTTTAAAAGAGCAGAATTAGCCTAGCGTCCTCTCACAGAGCGGAGCCACTTTCAGTTTACAGTTTCCTCGTGTGACCGGGGTTTGTGTGTATGTGAAGTACAAGCTCAGCAGCGCCACCCTCAGGCTGGTGGTGGTGGTGCACTAAAGATGCACTGTGTTCTTGTAATCAATAGACGGTCTGTGCTAATACGCCAAATATTGTATAAAACTTGAAATTGTGAAATAAAGTAGGCTGATATCCAAAAACGGACATGAGGTTTGATTTTAAATCTGTAGCTCTATATAAGATGTAAATATGTTATGAGGGAACTATAGTTACACAGACTTTATTGATCCAAAGGGAAATTACTTGGACACAGTAGCTCACACATCACATTATATTACATCAAAAAGGGTAAAAAATATACAAAATTGTAATAAACGTCTAAATAATTAGCATAAATAAATAGAAAAAGACTGGTATAAATAAGATATAAATGATGTATGTACAGTAAGTAAAAACCAAATATCATAATATAAATGCAGTACCTGAGCTGAAAGGCAAAGCTCTTGCTTTACTGCTCAGTCAAAATGAGTTTCCTCCACAGGGTGGGTGAGCTCTCCCTTAAAGAGCCTGTGCTCCTCCATGTGGAGAGGAGCCAGTTGGAGGGAGGGCATCTGTTCCAGGCATGTCCCACTGACAGGAGGCCCCGAGGAAAACCCAGGACACGCTGGAGGGACTATGTCTCTTGGCTGGCCTAAGAACACCTTGGAGTTCACACAAAAGAGCTGGAGGAAGTGTTCGGGCTGAAGGAAGTCTGAAAATTATGGAAGCCCTGAATAGCAAGTATACATATAAAAAAAAACACACACACACATGTGTAATTTTTTTGTTTTGTTTTTGTTTTTCTGAGACATAATCTAGTTATTTTGTACAGACTTTAAAAACACAATGGAGCACTTTGTGTATTACCACATGGCATAGCAAGGTGGAACAGTGTTTTCAGCTTGAGAAAACAAATATGCAGTATTTGTGTGTTAAACATATGTGAATGAAACAAAACACAACTCCAGGTAGGCTTTTCATGAAGAAAGATTTTAACAGATCAGAAAATACCATAATACAGGCCCTATAAATAACTCAAGAAACACAGATGTTTAAATGATTTAGTATTATCAACATAAAGGTTTTTTTGTCACTTGTACATTTAACTCACAGTGGGACAAGAACCCAAAATCTTTACACAAGTGAGAGTACTGTCACTTCAATAAAATATCAAAAGTATGTGTATTCTAAAAAGTACAATTTCTTTAAAAAAAAGTTACTCAAGAAATGTAATTGAACATTCTGAATTCAGGTGATCATAGATGTTTTATTGCTGAGAAATAAACACATAGCACGCATTCTTACTGTTAGTGGGATCACCTCTCCATAGACTTGACTTGTAACCCCACCAGTCAATAGTGGTGTCACCTGCTTTTTTAACTGACACTAAATGCCATACTGCGTAACATTCCAGAAAAAACAATATTATCTTCAATAACACCGTCATAAATGGTGACGCATTTGACCCTCCACCTGAAAAGTGACATAGTAAATCTTTAAGACAAACAACCAACAAATAATGAATCACTGTGTGCTCAAAATCCTTGTCCTTGAGTGTGGAATCTGTTTAGTATCCAGCTATCCAACTTCATAACAACTGTGTAATAACTGTGTAAAAGTCTTGTCCTGTAGACCTACAGTATATATGAACTCTAAACTGTAAAATGTTGGGATGGTTGGTATAAATAAAGTAATGAAAAGAGCGTGTAACATTGTAGATTCTTGTGTCAGTCATACTCTGAGGACCTTCTGATGCTGCATTTTTTTGCTTTATGGTCATTCACAAACACAGTTTTCCGTATTTTAGTGAAACAAATGACAATTTATGCTTCTCCTAACTGTTGGTGGGGATTAAATTAGTCAAAAATTGTGATAGCTCTGTTTTAATCCTGGTTTAGACCTGATGCAGTCCTCATTTAATCTTAGTTTATCTTGGTTTAGAGCTGGTTTAGATCAAACTGGTCAGAAATGGAGACACTTGGGACATTTCTCTTATAAAACTGTGACAAATCACTGATTTTGTATACATCTGATGGGACAGGGTATTAAGGTGACCAGAATTTCAAAATAAATATCTGGGACATCCTCGTTTTGTTTTGTTTTGTTCTTTGTTTGCTTGTTTTTTGGTGGTTGGTAATAATAAAACTGTGAAACAACTGCGTCATTAAGGAACATTTTTCTGCAGAGACCCTTCATGACTAACATGTGAGTCAGTATACATACATTTTTTTCTGTTTTGGTCTTCTTTTTTTTTAGCAGATTTTTTGTATTTTACCAAAACAAATTACAATTTATGCTTCTCTTTACTGTTGGTGGGGATCAAACTGGTCATTTTTTGTATAAAACTGGGACAAATCACTGGTTTTGAATACATCTGCCAGGACAGGGGACACAGGGCTCAAAACTGGGACTGTCCCCGGTAAACAGGGACGTCTGGTCAGCCTTGTAATATCATCAGTCTCAGAAAACACAACTTGTTTAACTTGTGTCAAACTAAATAAACAGGGGTGCGTTTTTCATTTGTACACCGGAAGCAGAAGGTGCGTCGCGGCCTCTGATTGGCTCACAGTGGAGCATGGCATTTGAATGAGAGGGGCTCGGCTCTTGTAGCTGACATTAGCATTTTAGCTCAGAAAGAGCGCAGATCTTTTTTAGTAGTTATAATCCTACAGTTTGATGATGGATTATTAAACCCTGGATACGTTGCTCGCAGACTTACAAAATGACATGATTGTAAAATAATCAACAGCGTGTAAAAGGTAAGATAAGACGTGGCTAACCCTAATGTCAATGCTAACCCACCGGTAAATATAAAATAATCATTAATATCATAAAAATACTTCGGTCGCTATATTGGTGTGTGTTTAACCCTTTGATTCACTATTTTAACTTCGTGTTTTGTTTTTTTATTAATATAGAGCACGCAAAGTGTGATTAAAGCACCTTATAGGTTATGAGAGTCAAATGGACAGTTTCAGCCACTGTAAAAATAATATCTTAAATACTTAAATAACGTAACTGAAACATGACACTGCTTGTATTTTTTGTCTTTTTGCCCTAACTATAACTACATATCTTTTGATAAGCTTAACGTGATGACCTTTCACTAATGACCTTTGATCCTTCAGGACAATAATATGTGACCAATACGGGCAAGGCACCTCAAAATCATAAAATCGACAACAATAACACAAACAACAATGGTCGTTTAACAATGCAATATAGAAATACTTCAGTAACTAGGAGAAACGCTCAATTTATGCCAGCTGAAGTTAGGAAACTAAAACATTCTCTTGTTTTATCTCATCATTTATTGTCTTATTGTGTGCTCTAGTGCTGCCAACAAAGACCTGGACAAACTGTAGATAGTTCAGAATCAAGGTGCAATACGAGCCCTCAGATGCCCTTTCAGAACTAGTGTTATTGTTATGAAGAAGAGACTGTCATGGAAGAAAGTCAAAGAGAGACTGACATGTAGTTTGGTTCTGTCCTTGCCCAAAGTCTGGCTGACACACAGACATCAGAGCCTCACAGCTACAGCCTACCTGGAACAGACACGGGTATAACACAAGACGAGCCTCCTACGCTCCCTTTACTTTGCCTAAACCAAGAACTAATGCACTGAAAAGACTTTTATATACAGGGCCATTTCTCCGTGGAATAAGGTGCCTCAAGAAATGACGCTGATACACAGTCATCTTGCTTTTAAAAAAAACATCTCAAGAAATCAATGCTAACCAAACTGTGATTACCTGATGTATGTATGTGTTTTCTGTTTATTCCCCTCATGACAGAAGTTGCTGTTATGTATTGATAATTATGTGATTTACTGTTAATGTATGGTCAGTGTATTTTTAATTTTATGATGAGAGTGGACCCCAGGAAGATTAGTCTGTACAATTGCAGAGAATAATGGGGATCGTTAAATCAACAAATAAACAAACAAACAAACAAAAATGTATGACCTGCAAAGATATTGTAGTGTTGTCATGATACTAAAATTTCTCTTTAACTCTAACTCTATTTGGATACAAAGGAATAGACCTGATGCTCAATACTGATTCCAAGATGATAGTAAAAAAAAAAATCTCTGTGGTTTTATGCTTGTTCTGATACAAAAACATTCTAAAGCTATTAATTTTTGTCCTGCGAAGGTCACTTTTTTAGTATTGATACTAATATATAAATATATTGAAATTAGTATCTAGTTCTGATACTTGTTTTAGTATCAGTCTGATTTTGCGAAACTTTTGACGACCTTAAGAGTTTGTTTTATATCCAATCCAATAAACACTCAGATTTAATCATCATACTAGTCTTAAAACAATAAAACCAGTCAAATGAAATAAGAGCAAAAAACACAAATTAGCAATAAATAAAACCAATAAAATAAATGTAAAAATAAATAAAAGACACAGAGGACCACGCAACTCAGGCGGTGTTAAAAGTGAGAGAATAAAAGTGGGTCTTAAGACGACACTTAAAACTCTCCACTGTGGGGGCTGTTGGGACGTGGTGGAGCAGAGTGTTCCAGAGTTTAGGGTCGGTCACAGAGAACGCCCCGTCCCCCTTGGTTTTAAGTCTGGTTTTAGGCACCACCAGCTGGAGCTCAACGTTCGCGCTGGGATGTAAATTTGGAGGAGGTCCATTCAAAGCTTTAAAAACAAACAATAAAATCTTAAAATCAATTCTGAAATTAACAAGAAGACAATGCAAAGACGCAAGAATTAGAATGCAGAGTTTTTGGACGAACTGTAGTCAAACTGTATTCGGAAAAGTACATTTTGTGAGATTCCAGAATAAAGTGTGTAACAGTAGTCCAATCGTGATGAAATAAAAGCGTGCACAATAAGTTTAAAAGATAAAATGAAAAGGTTTGACTTTGGATAACAGCCGCAAATGATAAAACGTTGATTTAAAACACCATTGATCTGTTTGTCAAATTTAAAGTCACTGTCTAAGGTGATGCCAAGGCTGGTGACTGTGGGACACACATATCTCCAAAGTGTTTGTAAATAGTGATAAAGTCATTGCGGTAATGATTTTGTGGTAAAGATTTCATGGCAGCTGTCCTGTTTTTCCAGATAAATATAAGAGTGGAGTATCTGTTTGATGTGCTTGTACTAGTAGTAGTATCAGCATTACTTGTATATTTATTTCTGATAGATGTTACTTATAGTTGTCATATAAGCGATTCTTCTGATGTTGCGTTTATTTGTGCATAGGTGGGGTTCCTCTGTGGCTCTGGTCGGTGATCAGGATGCAGCAGAAGAGGAACATTCAGATCATAGAATGGGAGGATCTGGACAAGAGGAAGTTTTACTCTTTTGGCGTCTTTATGACCATGACCATTCGCGCCGCCGTCTACCCCGCCACGCTCATCCGCACGCGCTTACAGGTAAACAGGATAACAACTTATATGATTTTCTTAATGACAAAGAAACAAAGTTTTAAGATAACCAGATAAAAATATACTTTTACATGTAATAATTTTTTTGAAGTATAGATTGAATGGACTAAATTACTTATTTTTGCTTCTAAAATTATCAAGTTTTAACACAGATATGGTGACTTCACTTATATTTTTTATGGTGTCATCATGACATTTTGTTTTGATATGGTGACTTCACATTGCATTTTTTATGGTGTCATCATGACTTTTTGTGTCTAATGGCTGTGGTTTGAGCACAAAATCAAGATTTCTGGATGATTAAGTACTGTATGTAATGTAATGTTACACACCCAGTAATGTTACACACCCAGTAGGGCTATTGTTGTCAAAAGAAGTTCGTTGACTTAAAGACATGCCCTATGTTTGTGAAAGGGCTGTAATGATGATGATGATGATGATGATGATGTAATAAATTTCTCATATTATATACTGTATATTATATAGTTTTCAATGGTACGATATTTATTTCAATATTTTGTGGAGGCTTACAAAATTGTGAATATACTACTTTTTCCTTTTAAAATGCCTTTGGTTATGCCACAATACAAACAATACAGACTTCTAAGTGCTTATAATAGTTATTTCTTCATGTTTTCAACACTGTCAAGGAGAAAAGAATCATGGGCAATGTAGTTCCCTGAGTTCCCTCTCTTTTTAATTTAGAAACACTTGTAATTCGATATATTGTGAGATTATATTATTGTGAGACTTTCAACAATACAATATCACAATATTTCAGTTATTGTTGCATCCTTAGTTTGTGATACTGGCAAAAGCTCTCAAAATGATTGAGATGTTGAGCAAAAACTATACAAGGAACTCATAAACAGCATATTCTTCTTCTGAAAAGGCAGATGAAACTGTCCAGTCACTTCCAAAACTCTGGTAAAGTCATTCCATATGTTCTACTTTCTGGTATTGCACAGATATAAATATGTTGAGTATTGGCTGAATTACTTTTGCTTCTAAAATTATTAAATCATATTATTTTTTCTTCTATTACCTATCTTACCTTTATCTCCAGGTGCAGAGGGGCCGTTCCCTGTACAATGGCACTTTTGATGCATTCGTGAAAATCGTGAGGAGGGAGGGAGTGCGGGGCTTGTACCGCGGCTTCATGGTCAACACTTTCACGCTGATCTCAGGTCAGGCGTACATCACGACCTACGAGGTGGTCCGCAAGTACGTCTCT
Source organism: Boleophthalmus pectinirostris (assembly GCF_026225935.1). Classification (NCBI taxonomy): domain Eukaryota; kingdom Metazoa; phylum Chordata; class Actinopteri; order Gobiiformes; family Gobiidae; genus Boleophthalmus; species Boleophthalmus pectinirostris. Next base: position 5,276,691 of record NW_026571140.1, read on the forward strand.
CTGTACTCTGACGACAACACGCTCAAGTCTCTGGTGGCGGGCGGCTCGGCGTCTTTGGTGGCCCAGAGCATCACGGTGCCCATAGATGTGGTGTCGCAGCAGCTGATGATGCAGGGGCAGGGGGAGCACCTGTCGCGTTTTAAGGTCCCTGCCCCCCCGGACACTGAGAGGAGTAAGAGGGTCTTCGGCCAGACCAGGAACATTATGAGACAGATCTTTGTGGCGGATGGTCTGCGGGGGTTTTACAGGGGATATGTGGCGTCTTTACTCACCTACATCCCCAACAGTGCGGTGTGGTGGCCTTTTTACCATTTTTATGCCGGTAAGTGAATGTGACATTTTTTATTATTTGTAAAGGTCTATCATTTTTTATGTAAAGCAGGGCAGATTTGTAATGCAGGTGTTTTGACAGTGTTTATGGTTCATAATATGTCTCAAATGATTGTACCTATTCACATAAAGTAAAACTGACATGTTTCATATGTATCAACAGTAGGGGTGTAACAATATCCAAGTCTCACAATATGATATTGTCACGGTATGAACCTCATATTTATTGCGATATCTTGGGAAAACTCACAATATGGTGGGGAAGCTCACGATTAGAGATGTAACGATCTCCAAATCTCTCTGTACGATATTTTCACGATTATACATCTCACAGTACAGTATTTATTGCGATATTTTGTGGAGCAAACAGAACTGTTAATATGCTTCTTTTTCCTCTTAAAATGCCTTGAAAAGACTTAAAAGTGCTTAGAACTGTTATTTCTCCTTGTAGTCTGCACTGAATGGAGCAAAGGATCATGGTCTATGTAGTTCCCTCTGTCTTTTTTTAGCTACTGCTGCACCATAACTCTTAGTTTAAGCAAAGGGACTTGTAATTCAATATATTTTGATGGTCCACGATATTATTGTGAGATATCACGATATTTCGATTATTGTTACATCCTTGTTCAACAAAATAACTAGGTGTGACAAAAATTACTATTAATTATTTCCTTTTGCTCTCCATCTGAAATTATGTATTTATTCATGTTACGTACTATAACATAATGTTATATAATAATACCTGAATATATAATATATAATAAAGAATATATTTTTTAAAAATCTTATCTATCTTTGAAAACTATTTACCCACATGGATTTCTACAGAAATGCACTGTCATGACTGTTTATTGTTTTTTATGTAATATTGTGAGAGACTTATGCTGACAAAATGTATTTAGTTTGTGTAGATTAAGTATAACATACAGTATGTGTGCTGTTGTGTACAGAGCAGTTGTCTAGATTGGCGCCCTCTGACTGCCCTCACCTGCTGCTGCAGGCTGTGGCTGGACCTCTGGCTGCTGCCACTGCCTCCACCGTCACCAACCCCATGGATGTGGTCCGAGCGAGAGTACAGGTGATGACAAATGGAGATGCGTTTGTTTTAAATGCAATATTTTAACAGTTTTAATATGTTCTATAAGGTGACCTTTGAGGATTTTAAAATGTATTATTAGTTTTAAGAGGTAGGATTGGGTACTCTACTCTGTTAACAATATAAGGCTCACAATACAGGTACCTAACAATATTTATTTCCAACTGCTTTAATCATTATATTAAACCATAAACCAAAAAATAATAGACTTTAAAATTCAGCTTCCAGCCCTATCAGAAGGGAATAGGCTTAATAATGTGATTTGACAGTGCTTTGTGTTGTGTCTGTCGTTCAGGTTGAAGGCCGGAGCTCTGTGGTGGACACGTTCAAACAGCTGATCTCAGAGGAGGGTGTCTGGGGCCTGACTAAAGGACTGTCTGCTCGGATCCTCTCCTCTGCTCCCACAGCCATAGTCATGGTGGTGGGCTATGAGACCCTTAAGAAGCTGAGTCTGCGTCCGGAGCTGGTGGACTCCAGACACTGGTAACACACACGGGGGACCATATATGGACCACACACTGCTGTTTCACCACGCACTGAAACAGAACTGGAACAGGACTGGAACTGGGAACAAAGCCAAACTCCTACTGATTACCTCTGTACATGTGAGCTGTATTCTGAGATTCAACAGAGCTAAACAGTACTAGATTACCATCGGTTCTGGAAGTAAAAAAAAAACAACCAACATCACATTTCTAAAAGACCATTTTTCACCTTGTCTGATTAATATTTTTATAATAGGTTGGCTTTACGTGATCTAAACAGCCTATCCCTGGGATTACAGAATTATGAGATAAAATCTGTGCTGTGGCCTTTGCAATTTAAAAAAAAAAATTTAAGAAATTATCTTAAAAATGGCGTCAATAAATTGAAAAAAAAACATGTAAGTGAAACCCATGAATAGTTTAAAATGAAGGTGGAAACAAATTAACTAAATTTTTTTCACTATAGCTTCAAAATGTGATCTCATGATTGTTGTTGGTTGAAAGAACTTTATTTACTTTATTAAATTAATCTGTAACAAAAATGAAAAGGTTCAACATGGGCTTTCTGTTATATTTCCATTTTCTTAAGTTTTCTTAAGTTACATTAAAGTGATAATATGCAACTTTCTGGAGATCTGAAAGTCACGATTCCACGAAAATAGAAAATTAAAACCATACTTCAGAACAGTCATTATGAATATGGATATGTTTTATGCCATACTATGGATTATTATCGCCACGGGAAACGAGCAGGATAAGGCATGAGTCAGGTTTGTAGTAAGCATCAGTGCAATAAATTCGACCATAATGTAAAATTTGCTTTTACGTTGTTATATTTTATGATCACGTGTTGCACTGTAGCTTTTTTTAAATGAGCAAGATAAACAGTAAATTTTTATTCCAGAACTAGAAGTGCTTCTGTGCTCACCTTAAAGCTCCGTGTGTATGTGCATGTGCTGTGAAAACATTCTCCGACGGGGGCAGGGAGATACTGTTTTTGTGTTTGGATCATGTGGTGATCTGTTCCTCACCTGTGGATTTAAGATGCTCCTGCCTTCCATCTGAAATCTAAATATTATTAAATTATTATGAATGCAAATGACATTCTGCAAAATGTAAAAATAAAATGCTATATTATTTTGATAAACTAACACTGGACTGTCACCCTAGCATTTGTGACCAAGAATTTTAGTTAGATGGAGTGAAGATAAGTAACTTTTTTTGGAATTCTCAGTCTTATAAAATGTAAAGGGCATATTGATAGGTTTTCACGTTTTTCTAATTCTGACTGACTCATATTTAGCTTAGTTTTAAACCAGGTAAGTGGAAAAAACTTGAAGAAAAGGAAGTAGTGCTGAATTCATAAACAGAATCTCTCTACCATTGTCATCAACACAGAACATAGGCTCTATTCACGCTTACCTGAAGACGTTTGGAAACATGCGGATGACGACTTCTGGTGTAGTTCCACTGGGCATGTGATAAAACCAGGGATTCTGCAGCAGCGTCTTCACAACCTGCCAAAGCTTTTCATGGGGAACAGGACTTTAAACGTAGCTTCCATGTCACTTACAGGCAGCTGGTTTAGGGTGATCAAAACCTGGGACACCCCCGGTTTTGGGCCGTTGGTAATAATAAAATAGTAAAACGAGTGCGTAATTAAGGAAAACTGTTCTGCACTCGGCCCACTGATGGCTTACTGTATATGTGAGTCAGTATAGTCACATTTTCTTTGTGTTTTGGTCATTTTTAAGCAGCTTTTCTGTATTTTACCTAAACAAATGACAATGTATGCCTCTCTTTACTGTTGGCAAGGATCAGATTGGTCAAAAATAGGGATATCCTGGGATATTTCTTTATAAAACTGGGACAAATCAGAGGTTTTGTATAAATCTGCTGGGACAGGGGAGACAGAGTTGAAAACTGGCACTGTCCCGGGTAAATAGAGACATCTGGTCATCCTAAGTTGGTTGTAACTGTTGATCTGCCGAACATAAAGTAGAACGCTACAAAGACCTTTTTTTTTTCTTTTTAATTAAGTTGGACAAATTATAATCCACAAATGAATAGGCAGTTTATAAAAGAAAAAAAAAGAATACAATAACATCTAGATGAAGAAAACTGGGCCATTTTCTCAGTTCTCCCAGATTGGCTACCAGAGAGCCCGTCGGAAATCATCATCCGAATGTTTCCAAACGTGTCCTGGGTTTGTGACGTAAGCGTGAAGATCTTATTGTATCCAAAATACAAACACAATTTGTGATGGATTAAACATTGATTAAAAATACATTAATAATGTATAAACTTCACCATTAATGAAAACCAAAACCAAAACATATATTTAATTAAAAAAATCTACAAAATGGCAATTTCTTTAAAAATCTAATGATGTTCACTGTTTTGATGAAAAAATTACTCTAACCTGTCACATGCACTTTAAAAATACCAGAATAGTTCTACCACTATAATTATCACATAATATATGTTCAGATTTATTCTGTTTGGATCTTTTATGCATTGTCTTCACTAAAACAGGTTCTAAAGCGCTACAGAAGCCATATGTGAGGAAATAGCCCTCACTTCATAACTGCAGTTCACTCTTTTGACCACTAGATGGCTCTACAGAACGCACTTTAAGCAGTTTAGGGAGCTGCTGTCAGAAAGGGTCTATGTCATAAATTGAAAACTGGATAAATTATTAGAAGATTTTGTTTCTAGCATTTGTTGGAAAAGCATACAGCAAAACTCTTAAGTATATATGTGTTCTGAATAATTGTGTACATGTACTTTTTGAGTATTTAATTTGTACTTATATAAATTATTTTCTGCTGAAACTGTGACTGCTGTCCTCATTGTCCCAGACATGTAAACCACTGAACTATTGCGTTAAATTAAATCATTTTGTTTGTGATGCATAACTTTCTCATATTAATGCCATTATTTATTTATCAACCAAATAAGCCTCCATTTTGAAAGTCATTCATTGTCTTTTTTTTATTGTAATATTAGTGACAGTACAAACAATAAAAGACATTAGACATTTTGGCTTTCCTTTTTTTTTTTTCCATTCCTTGTCTTCTCGATGACTGTATTTCTTCTCTTGTATTCACCAAACAGCTCTGCTTTTTGTACTATATTGTATATTTACTTTGAGGTACATATTTATAGATGTCAGAGTGTTTCATTCTGACATTAAGCATTAGAATTGTTGCTCTTTCCACTAGTCTGTCATAAATCAGAACTTATTTTTGTTCAATTCAAACGTGTATCTGTTAGTCATGTTCACCTTAACCACACTGCCCTACAAAGGCACAACACCGTAACATCATGTTTGGTCAAAAACGAGTTCATGTCATTTTGTTTATCATGTGAATAAGTATCCTGAAAAATATTGTGCTCAAAATTGACCTTTGACCCTTATTTGTCAGTTCTTGTTCTCTGCCTTTGTATCATGAGCCAAAAATAAGTTTTCATGCAAACACAAAAGACAGAAACAGTGAATGTTTTGTTTGTGATTTAGTTCATAAAAATATTTTTATTTTAAAATCCAACCTCTCTCCTCCTCCTTTTTGTTGTGGTCTTGGCACAGGGTCTTAACACATTCAATAAATAAACCTTTGTATTCAACTACACTTCATTGATCTTTAAAGTAAAAGTATTGTGTGTATTTATTCATACTGTACACACTAAACTGCAAAGTCACTTTTGTGTCAAACTGTTTAAGTGTGTAAGTTTCGCCACACGATCCTGATCAGCACTAAACAGGAAATCCAAAACTCTTCTAGATCATTTCAAACAAACTCCATGATGACTCGAGCTTGGTAAGATGTTTTTTCATATAATGGATGGAAGTCTGGAGAAAATCAAACAAATAAAAATGATCATGGCAGTTTCTTTAGTCACAACTCCTTATTTTTGTCTCATGATGCAAAGGCACAGTACAGGAACTGACAAAGAAGAGTCAAAGGTCAATTTTGAGCTCAATATTTTTCACATACAAATATTTCTTTATTATAGCAACTACTGGTAGTTGTCAAATTTTGGGCGCTCTACCTATTACACTTTTGCCTGCACAAAATAGAAACTTCAAGTCATTTTTCTTTGCCTTTGTAGGGCAGTATGCTCTGTGTCATAGAGCTGTGGACATGTTTTTAAAAGCTTTATGCAAATGGAACATTCATAATAATAATCACATTATTCAGTAGAACATTGTCCTATTTAAAGATACATTCTACACAGTACTGAAAGGATACTACTGAGATATTTGAACATACTTTTGGACAAATCATTTCAGTTATGAAGAAACTAGAATGTGCATACTGAACTTGTCAAACTTTATAAATAATAAACAAACAAATAAATACAAAACATGGCCCCTAATATTTTGATATAGATACTTCATAACGTGGAAAACCTATATTCTGCATTAAATGAACAAATGGATCAGGTAGTATTTTGTAAACAGGAAAGTTCAGAAGAGAGTTAAGTTCTAGTCAGTCGTGTATTTGCTGTTATAATTCAGTGTAATAAATGGCCATTAAAAACCAATCAATCAATAAACCAATCATTATTTTTTTGTTTCTTTTTAGTTAGACTCACAGTACGTAAAAGATGGCAAATATAATTGCATACTTCTACTTTTTACTACATACTTCATTTTATAGGGTAAGACAAAGTGTGCCGGAATCCATAATAAATCTGTCATTGCTCCTGTCAACTCCTGTCAAAAGTCTGCAACAGTTTTACAATGAGAACTTCAAATTTTGCAGCTTGTTATGATCATATTTCCACTGTTCTGAAGTCTTAATGTTCACAGACTGTGCTGTCACTGGGGTTGTCATGAGACTAAGGCGCAGATTCGATACTCAATACTGATTCCGATACCACGATCATAAGAAAAAGACTTTATTTAAACCATAGAATGTGATTTTTGACATAGAATACTTTTTCTATTCTCCTATGACTTTTTTAGTATTGATACCTGCTCAAATGAGTATCTAGTTTGACTACAAGTGTCAGTATCGATTAGTATCTGATTTTCGATACTTTTCACAACCCTAATGTTTCAGTTTATGTTAATGTTAAATAAAACGTTTCACTTTTGCTTAGGCCCTATAGGGACTCGGGACTAGCACTTCAGCAAAATGGCAGGTTGGAGCGAATAAAACCTGAGACGTGTCATTGTGTTTAAGTGTCACAGCGGTGTTGACGTGCTGCCTGGAGTCTGCTGGGTTCATTACTTCACACTAGAATATTTTCGGCAGGGTGTTTAGCTTGTTTTTATGGAGCTCAGACAGGTCAGAAATGTACTGAGAATCCTGCTCTCACATTGTTCTCATGTTTTTCAGGTGCTGTCTGCCTCCTGAAGAAGCCTGACCTTAAACAACAAGAGGGTTTATTGTGAGGTGGAAGGTGAGTTGTTTTTTTTTTTTTTGCACCCTGGGTGTAAATATCTAACATTGTTATTCACACATAGGGCAAATAGCCATTGCTGCTATTTACACCAAGGTGTATTTGTGTATTTAGCGTGGCACATAAAAGGGCACCCGGGTGTTCCTAGACAAAAATGCTATTTACACCCAGGTTATTTATTAAAAAAACAAAACTCACTGACAGTAAAGGCACCAGCCCAGTGAAAATCAGTAATATTTGATGTTTGGGTTTTTTTTTTACTCAAAATGATGCGGAATCATCGATCAATCATTCGCAGTCTGCGCCTAATGGTTTAGTCTCGGTTAAAACCTGTTTTAGTCCTGGTTTAGACAGATTCATTTTTTCAACAGTTTTTATAGTTATTATAATGTGGAAACCTGAAATAATATAAAAGTTGGCATGTGTTTTATTTTATTTTATTATTATTATTATTTTGTAATCTAGAAAAGAAAAAAACAACAACGTGTTAATAGTTCAATGGACACGATTCTTCTATTTACAGCCATCTCAAGAAAAAGAGAACAGTGACGCGTCCGCTTACGTAATTTCCTGTGAAAAGTGCGGGAAGCTGGATTTGAGAATCTAAAGAAATAAAATTCAAAACGAAGGTAGGGTAAGGTAAAAGATAAGTCAGTGTTGCTACAAAATATATTTGTAATGCTTGTCCGACCATTACTATTTGGGTAATTAAGTTGAAAGCATCACAGCATCATGGGAAGTGTATTTTAGTTTGTGCGATGTATAGCTAGCGGTTATGCTACATACGTACAGCGCATGGACCGTGCCTCTTCCCGTGCGCCTCTAAACCAGGACTAAAACCAGAACTAAAACCAGGACTAAACCAGAACTAAAACCAGGACTAAAATCAAGTCTAAATTAAATGTTAAATTAATTAACATTTCTCCCAAATTCCAAATAAAAATATTGTTTAGAGCATTTATTTGCAGAAAATGACATGGTCAAAATAGCAAAAAAGATTAAATGTTTTCAGACCTCAAATAATGCGAAGAAAACAAGGTCATATTCATTTTAAAACAACAAAATACTAATGTTTTAACTTAGGAAAAGTTCAGAAATCAATATTTGGAGGACTAACCCTGATGACCATCCATCTTCCTCTTGATCACGTTCCAGAGGTTTTCAGTGGGGTTCATGTCTGGAGATTGGGCTGGCCATGAGAGGGTCTGGTGGTCCTTCATCCACACCTTGATTGACCTAGTTGTGTGGCGTTGAGCATTGTCCTGCTGGAAAATAAAACAGTCCTAATTGTCAGAGCAGAAGGAAGCAAGGTCTCTTATTATTTTCCAGAGTTGTATATTTTTAATTGACGTGACAGTGCACTTACCTGAGTAAAAGTTTTGGTTCTTCTTCCCATTGTGAGTAAGTGTACAACATTATTGTTTCTAGCACACCTCCAGCAAATATGATTTAATTTTTTTGTCTACGCTTTGAAAATACCAGATTTAGTTTTCTCCTTCCAGTGATATTAACTTCAGAACATTATAAATCAGATGTCACGTTAGACAGTTACTCTTTTAATTACTCTTACATGAGTAGTAACACTTTTTTGCTCTTACTTGGACTACTTTTATACTTCTACTTGAGTAACACTATTTTTAAGTAAAATTATTCTTACTTGAGTTAACTTTTGACTACTCTAACACCTCTGCTTATTGAGGAACTTTGACATGCTGATTATATACACTTTTAATTTTTTAATTATTCAAAATGAAAAAAAAAAAATGAACAGGGCCCTAGAGTCAGTCCTCCAGCAGGGGGCAGCAGATACCACTCCTCTTTCTGGAACTTGTCATTATTGCTTTAAAATGACTCTTTCTTTCTTCCTCAGCCTCTCACACGTGCCTCAGACTCCACCTTGCACATCTGCAGAACCACAAGAGCGATGGGCTCCTGTCAGAGAGGAGACGGATGTGTGGCCCCTGGGTGAGGGAGAGGAGAGCCCAGTGTGGAGGAGGGGCCCCTGGAGGACAGACCAGGAAGTGGGAGTCACCAACATGAGCTTTTAAGCAGCGATCACAGGTAATCTAGTGGCCTGTTGGGGTTGGAGAAATGGAGGAGGCCAGATGGTTGTTCTTGTTTCAGAGTTAGGCTTGTCAAAAGTCTGTAACGTAGGATACTAATCAATACAATTTGTAAAAAGTAGTGTTGAGACTAGATACTCATTTGAGCAGGTATTGATACTAAAAAGTCATATTCACAGGACAGAAATTAACCTCTGTGGAATAGAATGGCTTTGAACTGTATTAGAACAAGTATAAGAGCACGTAGAACATGGATCACTATGAAACATACCTGGACACCTGAGGGATTCAGGGGCATCCAGACTTTTTTTTTTTTCCCCCTGAGGATCCTCATATATCCCATATCCTCCTGAGACCTGGCCCATTCATTTGTGTCCATTAGAGTGGGCACTGAGTTAACCAGTCTATCTTTTAAGTGTTTTGAGATAGACTCTTAATGGGAGGACTAGGGTCTTCGGTTCCTCTGCCTACATAGAGCTGGGGGATTATAGGTTACTATCATGTCTATGATTTTAAAAAAAATTAACCCAATAGGAGTTAGTTTGTGGCTGCACTATGATAAAAAAATATATAAAATAAAATAAAAAATAAATAAAAGAGAGTCTAAACATGTATTGAAGCGACTGTAGAAGCTTGTCAGAGATGTTGGCCATCAAGAAAGTTGTTTTTGTCAGGTTGTTAACTTCACAGATTAGGGGCCAATACAGTGAATCTGTATCAATCATCACCATGTGATGCAGGGCTCCTGAGGGCCAACAGAAATAGGTCTGAGGGCTGCATTTAGCCCCCGGTCGTAGTTTGGACACCCCTAGTTTACACAGGCAGGATTAGTAGTAATAGTAGTAGGAGGAGGAGTAGGAGGAGGAGCTGTAGTATGAATAGTAGGAGGAGAAGAAGGAGGAGTAGGAGTAGTAAGCGTAGTAGGAGTAGTAGAAGGAATAGTAGTAGGAGTAGGAAGAGTAGGAGTAGTAGCAGTATTATGAATAGTAGGAGGAGAAGAAGGAGGAGTAGCAGTAATATGTGTAGTAGGAGTAGTAGAAGGAATAGTAGTAGTAGTAGGAGGAGTAAGAGTAGTAGCAGTATCATGAATAGTAGGAGTAGTATGAATAGTAGGAGGAGAAGAAGGAGGAGTAGGAGTAATATGTGTAGTAGGAATAGAAGAAGGAATAGTAGTAGTAGGAGGAGGAATAGGAGTAGTGACAGTAGTATGAATAGTAGGAGGAGGAGGAGTAGGTGTAGTAGGAGGAGTAGGTGTAGTAGGAGGAGTAGGTGTAGTAGGAGGAGTAGGAGGAGTAGTAGGAGTAGTAGGAATAGTAGCAGTAGTAGGAATAGTAGGAGGAGGAGGAGGAGTAGGAGTTTGGACACCCCTAGATTACAGAGGTATAAGACCACATAGTAGTATAAAAGAAAGTACTATAATTTAATGTTGAAAAAAATCACATTCTATTGTAATTCTATTTTATTCTAAATAACAAGTGTTTTGTATTATCACTATGGTATCAGAATCGAGGTTGAGTATCAAGTCTATTCTTTAGTATCGAAATGTTAGTATGACGACAACACAAGTGGCTTACAAGTTCACTATGCAACATTTCTGGTGAAGAGTCCACCATCTGCACGTCTCCACGGAGATGTTTTTGTTTGCGTCGACTTTTCCACAGTACGCCATTCAGCTCATCCATCTTGCATTTATTAAATTACAGATGTTTTATTGCTCATAAATGCCTCGAAAAACATGCATTCTTAGTGAGAGCGGTTTTCTCCTCTTCTCCGCTTTAAATGAAGTCAAATCAAATAATCTAGGCCTGTTGACAAGACGAGACACGAGACTGGATCTACGAGATTAGGCAAAACGAGATTTTGACAGTATTTAGTATAAATAAATTGCATAATCCAGTTCTCAATTTTAGATTTTACTTTATTGATTATTTTTGCTGTAGCACTGCTTTTTGTGACTGCAGCTTCTCAGTACTTAACTTTTTATCCAATCCAAACGTAAAATTATGGGAAAAAATCCTCACAAGAACATTTTTCTCATGTGTGCACAGTAAGGGTGTAACTATATCCAAGTCTCCTGATACGATACCAGCACGGTATGAACCTCACAGTACGATATTTATTGTGATATCGTTGGAAAGCTCATGATTAGAGATGTAACAATATCCAAATCTCTCTGTATGATATTTTCACGATATACATGTCACGGTATGAGATTTATTGCGAAATTTTGTGGAGGCTAAACAGCTAAAACTGTTAATATGCTACTTTTTCCTGTTAAAATGCCTTGACAAGACTTAATCCAAAGAACTAAGACTTAAAAGTGCTTAGAACTGTTTTTTCTTCATGTAGTCTACACTGAAACAGAGCAAAGGATCATGGTCTATGTAGTTCCCTCTGTTCTTTTTAGCTATTACTGCACCATAACTCTTAATTTAAGCGAAGAGACTTGTAGTTTGATATATTGTGATGGTCCACGATATTATTGTGAGAACTTTGACGATACGATATCACGATATTTCATTTATTGTTACATTGGTAGTGCCCAGTCTTGTCTTGCAAGATCTTGTGACTCGAGATCTGACTCTGAGTGCACCGTGGTGTGTGAATGGTCAATGAAGTAGAGTGCTCCATAGCTGCCCGAACTCAAAAAAGCTTTCGTATTTATAGCACAAACTTGGGCTATATATTTAAAGGACCTAATATCACGTTATTTTCTGATCTAGGTTATAATTTTTCTCATCACAAACAGAGCTGGAGTTGTGTTTTGTTTCATTCACACATGTTTAACACACAACTTCTGCATATTTAGGTTGAGTTCTTTTTTCAAACTGAAATCACTCTGTTATGTGGTTATACAGGAAGTGTAAACTCCATATACCTTCACTAGAATCACCTGGATCATTTCAGCGCTTCACTCCTTTGGTGCACCAACAATTGGAGGCTTTCTATTCACAATCACAACTGTACAAATGGTAAATCAAAACTAACAGTTGTTGGCGTTGTGTATCGTAGAGGAAATCTTTTCAATTACAGCTAAAATGTCAGTTAACCTTAAAACTACCGCTTGATGACATCACAAGGTGGAATGGAGCATATAACTGAACCCAAATGGGATGATGGCATCAGCTGGACCGGAGTATCAAAAGACACATCGAGAGACTGGAGAATCACAATGAATTAAAGAGAGAGAAAGGAGGGAGGGAGGGGACAGAGCGAGTGAAAACAGAGAGACAAGAGGGAAAAGGGGGTTAGGGATGGAGAGTGTGAGACCGTAAGAGTGAGAGCAGAAAGGGGAAGAAGGAGAGACAGAGAAATGGAGGGAGAAAGAGGAGGAGAATGAGGGAGAGAGGCAGGCAGACAGACACACTGTAAAATCAAATAAGTTGACCTTACTTGAATAAAATCTAAGAAACGCATTGCCTTGAAATATCTGTCTGATTGTAGTAGGAATAGTAGTAATAGAAGTAGCAGTAGTAGGAGGAGTAGTATGAGGAGGAGGAGGAGTAGGAGTAGGAGGAGTAGTAGGAGGAGGAGGAGTAGTAGGAGCAGTAGTAGGAGGAGTAGTAGGAGGAGTAGGAGGACGATTAGGAGTAGTAGTAGTATGAAATAATGTATTAATATTTGATTTGATTTTGAAGTATTCTGCCATATTTCCACACAGTAATTTATGTATGGAAGGAACAGACAAGTCATTCCTCAGTGTAGTGTTCAGTAAATTCCTCTTTCATCTAACGGGGCACAGCAAGTGAAGTGAACTTTAGTTTTCATTTATAGAATCAGTCAGTTCCGCAAACCTGAAATACTATATGTAGTAACCTTTACTTTAAGAGGAAGTTCATCTTACTACCGATTGCCTTGAATTGAGCAAGTAAATGTTACTTCTATACAGAAGTTAGTGTAAAAACAGGTTCTGTTCTACAATAATGTCATTTAGATCTGCATCAGGTACAAGGATTTGAATATTTATTAGTCTATGAAAAAAAAACACAAGTTCAAAATATATTGTAATGTGTAACAATAAAATAATATAACTCGGTGGTTCCATGTGAACTCAACCAAGACCCCCGAACTTAGAGCTCAAAAAATACTGAAAGAAACAAAACAGATGAACAAGTGTACTTGAACGCAGACTGAATGACCAGAGGGAGGATACAGAGACATTCTGGGAGGATCGGGGAATGAGTGGCGGCTGTAGGAAAAACGGGGAGGTAGTAAAAAGAGGAGCGGAACAGACTTGGAAATGGAGCTGGACTCTTGGCAATAACACGTCACTGTTGAAGTTACTCATCTCATTCAAGTCGACCTGAGTCTAATTTACAAGTCATGTGATTTTTTTTTTTTTTTTTTTTTTTTTTTTTCAAACTTCACTGTTACTTTATCACAATCATTATGATCCACAAAGTTGTAGCTGTGAGTAAAGTAAACAAGCTGAATGAAAGTGAACCCGAGTATTAGATTTTACAGTGTAGAGACAGAAAGAGAGGAGAGACAGAGAGATAAAGTGAGTGGGAGGGAGGGAAAAAGAACGGGACAGAGAAATAGAGAGAGAGAAATAGAATGGGATGGGCTGTGGCATGTGCTCTTCTGGGACACCCCTCTTTTTCCCCCGACAGAGGATAGACAGAACCACACGGAGGAGAGAAAAGAAGGAGGGAGGGAGAGAGGGAAGGGGAAAATGGCATGAAAGAGGGGAGGGGGAAAGGAAGGAGAGTGATTGAGAGAAGAAGAAAGGTGGATAGGAGAAAGAGAACAGGATTGAGGGAAGTGAAGAGAGGAGTGGAGAGAATGAGAGCGGAGGAAATATTTATGGGGAGAGACGGAGGGAGAGAGATGGGAAGGAAGGGAGGTAGAGACAGAGAGATGGAGGAAGAGATAAAAAGTTGAAGAAGAGGGGTGGGCTGTGAGGATGGACAGAATCACAGGAGAGTGATGAAGAGGGAGAGAGAGAGGGAGTGGCAAGGACTATGGAGGGAGAGAAAGAGGAGGGGAAGTATAGAGAGAAGTGAAGGTGGAGAGGGTGAGAAAGAAAGAGAGAGAGTGATTGGGAGAGAAAGTCAGAGAGGGATGGTGAGAGAGTGAAAGAAGGACTGGGAGACAAAACTGGAAAGAGGGAGGTATAGAGAGGAGTAAAGAAGGTAGGGAGGGTGAGAAAGAAAGACAGAAAGGGAGGGAGAGGGATGGTGAGAGAGAAAAAGAAGCACAGGGAGACAAAACAGGAGAGAGGGAGGTTTAGAGAAGAGTAAAGAAGATGGAGAGGGTGAGAAAAAACAAAGAGAGTGAAAGAAAGAGGGAGAGAGTGAGTGAGTGGGGAGAGAGAAAGTCAGAGAGAAATGGTGGGAGAGAGAAAGAAAGACAGTGAGACAAAACATGAGAGAGGGAGGTTTAGAAAGGAGTAAAGAAGGTGGAGAGGGTGAGAAAGAACAAAATAAAGAGAGTAAGTGGGGAGAGAGAAAGTCTGAGAGAGGGATGGTGGGAGAGCGAAAGAAGGACAGTGAGACAAAACTGGAGAGAGGGAGGTTTAGAGAAGAGTAAAGAAGATGGAGAGGGTGAGAAAGAACAAAAAAAAGAGAGAGAGAGTGAGAGAATCAGTGAGTGGGGAGAGAGAAAGTGGGAGAGAGGGATGGGCTGTGGAGGTGGCTCTTCTGGGACGCGACAGAGGATAGACGGACGCAGACGGAGCCACAGACGGAGGAGAGGAGAGAAGGAGTCGAGACAGAGGATAGAGGATAGACGATAGACAGAGCTGCAGACGGAGGAGAGAAGGAGCCATGCCCAATTTCAGCGGGACCTGGAAAATGAAAAGCAGTGAGAATTTTGACGAACTGCTCAAAGCTCTGGGTGAGAAAAAGATGGAAATTATTTTGTTTTTTGTTTTGTTTTTTCAGGGTATTTTAAAAGGGGACTACACAGAGGAAAGGGTCCGGAAGATACTAGAAAAGCTTTGGAGTAGGGATGTAACAATAATCAAAATATCATGATATTGTATCATCAAAAGTCTCATAATAATATCGTGGACCGTCACAATATATCGAATCTCAAGTTTCTTTGCTTAAATTCATTGTTTTAGTGCAGCAACAGCTAAAAACTAGTGAGAACTACATAGACCATGATGCTTTGCTCTGTTTCAGTCCAATCTACATGCTGAAATAATCATTATAAACACTTTGAAATCTTTATTTTTTTGGGTTATGACGAAAAAGTAACATTCACAATTTTGTAAATATATATTTTTTGCCTTCACAAAATATCGCAATAAATATCATACCGTGGATATCGTGAGAATATCGTATCAAGAGATTTGGATATCCTTACATCTCTAGTGCTGAGTAATTTTGTCACAGTGCTAAAATTTCAAACTCTATTTATTTAGACTTGATACATGATACCACAATGATACTAAAAAAAACCCAAAAAAACACTTTTTAATTACATGTGTCCTTTATATCTGTGTGTAATCCCTCAGTGGATCTGGTAGGTTCTATAGTGTCCATACTACAGTAGTCTATGTGCTCTTATACTTGTTCTGATACAGCTCAGCATCATTCTAAATCAGACCTGGGCATTGTGCAGCTCCCGAGCCACATACAGCTCTTTAATTGACTCTGACCGGTCCATTTAAGCTCATTTGGAATTACAAAATAAACATATTTTATAATTTTACCTCATACATGGACTAAAGCTGCATTGTTTTTATTTTAGAAGTGTTTTTTTAATTGACATTTTTGTAAGGCGGCCTCACTTTTTCATTGCTTTGTCATAACATAAACTCTTACCTGTCTGAGCAGCTCGTCAAAACAATGATATTTACAGCTTTTTATACAGAAATACAATTTTAATTATGCAGAATTGAGTTAAGCATTTTGGCTCAGTCCTCCACAATATTTTCTGTTTCTCATGTGGCCCCATGGAAAAAAGAATTGCCCACCCCTGCTCTAAAGCGATTCAGGAAAGCTTCATTTGTGTCCTGTGAATGTGGGTGACCACATATGAGGCTCTGCCCAGTGTCTCTCACCCATCTGACCACATCTCTGTAGTCTGTGACCTGCTCTGGAGCCCCCAAAACAAACAATAACACCTGAAAATACATAATACACATTATCAGATACCTGTTCAAATGCTCAAATTTTCGATTTGTAACTTAATTTTTGATACTTTTGACAACCTTATCCAGAAGAGAAAACTGAAATCCAAACTACAGAACTAATGCAGGGATCTCATACATTTCAGAACATGTTTGTAGAAGTCTAAATAATAAAAGTCTAAAGTAGATACAGAAGGCTACAGAAGCAGGTTAGTGTAGGATAAATGTCGATGAGTTTGAAAGAAAAAGCTTTTTTTTTTGAGGTGCAGGAAGTGGAATAGTTTAATCAAAAGAATCGTTGTAGTTAACTCACAAGTACTATTATTATTACTATTATGTATATCTTTTTTTTTTTCTCTGTGCTATCCAAGTTGTTCTTGTTGCTTGCTGACCACCGAATTCTTGGCATCATCTTTTGTAAACAGGGTTAGACATTCTTAAGTGATTTTTGAACAGCTTCAGTCATAGTTTTATGTGAAATGTAACAGAATATTAAGTACCTGACTGAAGAAAATAAACAACTACTACTACTACTAATAATAATAATAAACTACAGGGTTACAATTACAGACACTACAATTCACAATATTTAACTTACTAAATGATTTCACCAATTTTGTATTGATTAAAAGGACAGTGTAGATTTTGTTTTCACAGACATGTGAAACATGTCATTTGGGGCTTTGAAAGAGCCGTGCAGGGTTCAGATTTGGGTCATATTTGTCATCTTAATAATTCATAACACATGGCTACTGTACGATATAGAGACTAGAGGGTTTTATTGTTTGAAGATTTAGATTTGGGTACGTTTAAGCCAAATTATTTTAAGCATATTGCGGTGTTGATTTGATACACAATTATTACCAAAATAGAAGAATACCAAGAGCAACTATATATTTATATAAAAACTAGAGGAAATAGAACAAGAAAACATATAGTGAGACAAATTGCAGTTTTGTTTTCGTCAATAAAATCATACTGATATTTATTTCTTCATTATAGCGTACCCCTAATGTATCTTAAATCCAGATTTATTTGAAAGGTCTACACCAGTGAGTATAAAGGAATGCCACAGATTTGCCAAAATCATTTTAAAATCCTACACGCCCTTTTGGTATTTTCGTTTCCAATTCGAATTCTATGGTAGTTATTTGTACTTCCAAAAGGATTAGATGTTTTTGTAACTGCTGATGTTTCAACAGTGAATCAAGCTGATTGTGGACATTTATTTAAAATGTGTCGCTCAATTTTAGATGGTCCAATATGTCCAATAACAGACTGATAGATAAACAAATAAAGAGATAGACAGACAGATAGAGAAATAGATAGGGAGATAGACAGATAGACAAATAGACAGACATATACTTTATTGATCCTGAAGGAAATTCTATTTTCTGCACCAAAAACGAAACATAATACTATTAAAACTACTACTACTGCTACTACTACTAATAATAATAATAACAGAGCAGTCCATTTCGTGCTTTAATCATTTATAGTGATGCGTTTACAGGTGAATGGCGTGTGGGACAAAGCACTTCCAGAATGTGTCCATGGAGCTGGACTGGGACATAAGCTTATTCGTTTTGATGTTGTGGCTGATAGCGGATCATTTTTGCATCATGTTTATCAAGGCCCACAGACTGAAGTCCAGTTGTAGTTAGGTTTACAAATGGACTTTTCACTTTTGTGAAAATCATCACAAAATGTATTCAGGGATATAATATACAATACAATACAAGGGCAATATCTTAGGAACAAAAAGATGCACCTCTTTTAATGGAAATAAAATCTTTAGCCTACAGAGGGCTTCATTTATAGACACCCTGAAAATTCAAATGAAATAACGATGTGGCAGACAGGTCCATTTTGCTAAACTTTATTTCTGCAACTCAAAATGCTTGTCAACATCCTGTGTGTCCCCCATGTGCTCGTCTGCATGTTTGACAACATCGTGGCTCGCTTCTAGTGAGACAACAGATTGTGTTTTGTGGGATGTCCTCCCAGATCTAAGGGCATCACTGAGCTCCTGTAGAGTCTGAGGAGCAACCTGGCGGCATCTGATGGACCCAAACGTAATGTCCCAGAGGTGTTCTTTAACTGTATTCATAAAAGGCTTCACAACCACGTAAGACATAATACACAGAAGATAAAATATAAAACACAGAAAATGTCAAAAAAAAAAAGATGCACACATAAAAACCGAAGACCATTCATAAAAAGGCCTGACGATAAAAGAGGGGCTTAAAAAGTGATTTAAAAGATGGTGCTAAATCTGTGTATCATTCGTTCATTCGTTTTTCAAAATAAAAAATAAATGAATGACAAAAATAAGTGTCTAATTTTAAACAAATCCCCGTGACAAGGCTTACAAATCCTCGGTCGATGCTGCTGACTCTGAAACAGTGACAACGTTAAATGATGGTAAAAGAAGTAGTTTTATATATATATATATATATATATATATATATATATATATATATATATATATATATATATATGTATATATATATATATATATATATGTGTATATATATATATGTATATATATGTGTGTGTGTGTGTATATATATATATATATATATATATATATATATATATATATATACATATATATAAACTTTGTTTTTATTACTTTTAAGTAACATTTCAAAACACACAAAAAACAATATAAAAATCAAAACCAAAGTAACAACAGTCTGGAGTTACAGGTTCTTATTTAAACATGCATTTAAACATACAACTTTTCCCATTGCTCATCGTATTTGTACCTTTCAGTTTAAGATTATATGTTATTCTTTCCATCAATGAAATATTCTCCACAATCCTGATCCAGTCTTGTTGTGCAGGTGGATCTGGTTGCAACCAACTCTTTGTAATTCCCTTTTTAGTTGGGGCTAAAACAGTTTTTGTCAAATATCATCCTTCCTTACTACATCTGATATATTTCCCAGATACATCACAAGACAAGTGTTTGGAATTCCATATCCCAGAATACTAGTTAAAGTTGTGGATGGTAAAAGAACTTTTTACCAATGTCCTTTTCTACATTTTCTGGATTGTAAAGACAAACCATTCAGAATATTAATGTAAACAAATGTAAATAAATTTAAAATATTGAAGAAAAAAAGTATTCCCTACAGATTACATAAGATTACAAAAGACGAATACACAAATGTTGAACTTGATCATTTCTATTTCCAAGACCCAAGAGCTCATCAGCATTTTCACAGTATTCCTTTCAGCTGTCCCCATCTGTATTAAATATTATTGGCTTGTTGACCATGGCGTTGTCATCTGAAACTCCGTCATTGGTTTAACTAAGCGTGTTATTCATATTTCAGTTTTTTCTTTGTCTTAGTTTCTTTTTCAGCTCTTAAAAGTACATTCCAGAGGTCTCCATCTATTGTGTCCATTGAACACAAGCAGAAGTTACATTTTAAGTAAAGATTGCAGCGTCTTCGTCATCTCAGTCCAGTGTTTATCGGACGATCCCAAAACACGTGGTAACAACGATGGGCTCCCCGGCAACCGTAGTTTCTTCAGCAACACAGATTTTTGTCATTATGGGACAGATTTACCAACATTTGCAACATTTCTCTGACAACGCATAGCCACAATTTAAAGAATGTTTCACAGTGTGGTATTAAATCTTTCTATCTTCATGGAGACCAAACCAGACCAAGTTACAGGTCAGATCTGTGGAGAAGCGACCCTGTTCACAGTCAGAATGCTTGTGTTTAGAGGTATTTTTGAGCTTTTAAACCACCTGTAATTGAATAAATGTAAAGTAGAGCTGTTTAATGTCACACTGTGGAACATTCCAGGCAGAGAAATTATATCACCATAGAAAAAAACAAGTGATGAACCCAAAACCCAAAAGTTACACGATGCACCTTTGTACCATAGTACCAAGAAAGCCTCAGAATATAGTTACTAGTTATTTAGAGGTGCACTCTGCAACTTTTCTGGTGGAGATTCTGCCACCTGCTTGTCATCATGGAGATGTTATTGCTTTGCCTGGAATGTTCCATGGTGTGGCATTAAATAAATCTGTCTGGCATTTATTCATAGTGGGTGTTTCTATTTCTCAAAAATACAATAATTCTTTGTGTGAGCAGGGGCCACAGATCTGAACTGTAATGTAGCGTAGTTCTGTAACCTGCTCTTCTCTCTTGTGATATATGCGTTTAATCCAGGGGTGTCAAACATATGGCCCGGGGGCTGGATCCGGCCCTCCAATACTTTGAATCTGGCCCTCGGCTGATTTTCTACTAAAATATTTAAATTATATTTTCTATTAAAATATTGGTAATTTTCTGCGCAGCTGAGCATAGTAGCATCTCCAGCGCCTCTGTGCGTGGCCGCCTCCTACCAGAGCAGCACAAATGAAGACTTGCCTCTTTCCAAACGCTTTTAAAGGACAATCGTTTTGACTGTTGACCGTGACACCCTCATCAGCAAAATGTCAAAAATGAGAGAAGTGGTCGCCGAGTGCAGGATTTTTCAAGAAAAATTGACTTATTCCTAAAACATTTTGTTGAAATTGCATTTTTCTTAAGTTTCAGGTTGTTCATAAGATTATAATATTTTGTAAAAGAAAGAGTTCATCAGTTAAAAAATATTTCTGTAATAGATTTGTGTTTCTCTGCACAAATATTTGAACTTATTGTTATTTTTGGGGTAAATATGACATGAGTTTTCTGATCCGGCTCCTTTGGGATCAAAGTAAGTTGGATACGGCCCCCGGACCAAAATGAGTTTGACAACCTTGCACTAGACGGTTTGCAAGAACCCCAGAAGTTGTAAACCACGCACTGACCAAGAAGAAGAGAAGAGCTGTGACTCCATGACTCGGTCCCTTTTTTGTGGTACAGCGTAACAGTAAACAAAGCGGTCTAGATGGATGTAGATGAAGACAAACATTCTGTGTTGGCAACAATTTAAAGTTGAAACAAAGAGAATGTTTGAATTGATCAAGGGGAAAGATATTATTGTTCTTCTTCCTACGGGATTTGGGAAAAGCTTAATATACCAGTTATCCCCGTTATCAGCGTATTACATACGTCACGACCAAATAGCACTGACTGGTTGAATTTACAAAAAGTGCCCACCTACCATCAAGTGAACGAATCCTTACACTGCGAGGTCAGACGATTTCCACGATGTGAAACCATCTGATGAATCAGGCTAATTGAAATCGGAATTGAAAAAGTCAGAAGGGTGCATCCCTAATAACATTTTATATCTTAGCAATTGGAAAATAAAAACCCTGAAAATGTTGCTGGAATCTTAGACCCATTAACAATCCACATCACCTCAGTCAAACTAATGAATGCGTCTGCCTGAACTATACCCCCGTGATTCTAATAAGCTCTGTGATCGACTGTTTGTAGCTTTCGGCCTAATCACTTTTCCAGCCTGTGCTCAGATCTGCAGCAGCCCGAGCGTGAGCGCCACATTCCTCCCTCTCATCACCCTGTCATCTGCTCGGCCACGTTCCCCACATCTGCAGATAACAAGAAGTCTCTCTTTACGGATAAAACCACATGTCTCCTGCCACTGACAGCTCGGCCCATTCGTCTGCACAGACACAGGGAGTGTACGATAGACGTTCAACCCACACACATGCACATGCCCTCCCCAGGATCCGGAGCAGGTCTGGAGGTGTGAGGAGGTGCAGGAGGCAAGGGCAGGAGGGAAAGTCGATGTGTAGTTTTGAGGACGTTTTGGGATTCAGGTCTGGAGCAGGTTCTGTGCTTTAGTTGTGTTTTGTGTGTTGTCTGAAAATGAAAAAAGTCAGGGTGAGAATTAGTTTTGTATTTCATGGAATGGTGAAATTTTATGTTTATAATTTAGAACTTGAAACTAAATCATCTTTTTGCATAGCAAAGATGCCAAAATAGTTGTGGATGAGAAGCCCTAGTGTTGATTGATGTTCGAACAGTTTGTATTTTTTGATTTTCCTGTAAAGTTACCAGAATGCTGAATGGTCACATTTATTTTCTTCACTTTACAAGGAACCACACACATTCACCAGGGTTCACAGATACTGGGACTGAGGCAGGTTAAGGGTCTTAGGACACAGCAGCAGTCAACACCTGCGGGAGCTGTGATTAGACTCCCAGCCTCTGGATCAGTGGACCCAGCTTTATTCAGTGAGCTGATTCTGGGGACTGGCCCAAAATCACTGTCTGATTGATCCACAAACCTATTTGTCAACCATTGTTTTAATGTGCTATTTCTTCTCTTTATAACAGCAGTTTTCAATAGATGAGGCCCACCTCCCCTGGGGGGCAACAAAGAGCCACTGGGGAGGCGTGACACACACGGACTAAACCAGGACTGAACCAGGACTAAACCAGGACTGAACTAGGATTAAAACAGGACTAAACCAGAACTGAACCAGGACTGAGTGTCGGGATGGGCCCGGAGGTGCACCTGCACAGACCATCGAGTGACCGCAGGAGAAAGGACTGGCACAGAGCTCCGCGCCTCACAGAGCGAAGTGCCAGCATCGCCCGATCAAGCTTTGCAGACAACCTGCTCCACAGACTCAGGGTTCTCCCTCTCTCTCTCTGAAGTCCAAGATTAGTCCTGGTCTAGTCCTGACTTAGACTTGGTTTAGTCCTGGTTTCGTTGTCCTACTGATGTTCAGTGATGTTAAAAATAGCCTCAATTAGGCCTGCATGAAGTTGGAAATTATCTGCTGTTGCAAAAATCATTTATGAACTTTAAAAGAAAAGCACATCTACCTGGAGCATCAGCCTAATGTAGAGGATTTAGGGTGATGGTCTGTATTTTGTTCTTATCCTGGTCTTACTCTTTCTTAACTCTGAGCCCCATCTGTAAACAGTGTCCTGTGTGTGCTCCTAAGGTGTGAACGCGATGCTTCGTAAAGTGGCCGGAGCCGCAGCCTCCAAACCCCACGTGGAGATCAGGCAGAGCGGAGAACATTTCTACATTAAGACCTCCACCACCGTGCGCACCACCGAGATCAACTTCACCATCGGGGAGGAGTTCAACGAGGAGACGGTGGACGGACGCAAGTGCAGGGTAAGTCCCAGGGTCCCTGAGGTGAAACACGTGGGTGGGATCATTCATAGACGACTCCTGTCGAATAAGGATGCACTGACCCTGCTTTTTCAGTTCTGATACCCATGTTGATACTGTTGCTTTAAGTATCTGCCAGTACTCGATATTAACCGATACTTGATATTAACCGATAAAAGTGCAGAGACTGAAAACAGGATTTATTTCCTTAAAACAAATAAAATGCCACAAAACTGATCCAAATGTAGCTGTTAAAGGTGAACTGTGTAACTTTTCGTTTCTTCGGTTGGGGGTCACCTGCCTGTTTCTATAGAGATGTCATTGCTCTGTCTGGAATGTTCCAGTGTGACATTAAACAGCTCTAACTTAAAGCTGTGCAATTAATTGAATTTTGATTGCGATTTCCATTTGTGTGTCAGATGATCTTATATTTATTTTCAGTTTGAAAGTTCAGTTTTGAAAGTGTTTTTGTTTTTTTTTTGAGAGAGAGAGAGAGAGAAAGGCTGAATAAATGCATCGTGTAACTAAAAAAATCATCGTTTGAATAATCATGATTTCAATACTGACCAAAATAATCGTGATAATGAGTTTAACTTAGATTTTATTTGCAAATTGTTTTTTGGCTTAAAAATACCTAGAAAAACAACATTCTGACTGTGAGCGGGGTCGCCTCTCCACAGATCTGACCTATTACTTGGTCTGGTTTAGTCTCCATTCCAGACAAAGCAATAACATCTCCACGACGTAAAGCATTTGACCGATCCTCCACGAGAAAAGTTACGCAATGCAGCTTTAATTTAACAAAATATTATCCAACCAGAATATCTGAACCACTATTTGGAAACCGATATCCGACTGTTGCAAATTTTTCAATATCGGCGTGGATATCCATTACCAGTATCATATCAGAGCGTCTCTACTCTGAATTATGTTTTGAATTGTGTTGCTATGGCTCTAATTTTGCACATAACAGAGCAGTACAAGTTGATATATTTATTCTTAGACAAACGCAGAGGGGTCAGCAGGTCACAGTCTCAGTGTTATTGAAAGGAAACATGTCTCTGCAGAGTCTGGCCACGTGGGAGACAGAAAACAAGATCTACTGCTCCCAGGTTCTACTGAGCGGCTCCGGGCCCAAGACCTACTGGAGCCGCGAGCTGAGAGGGGACGAGCTGCAGCTGGTCAGTCGCTTCACACGCCACATATGGATCACGTACACTACACGACTGCAGCTTTTTACAATACATCTCATTTGTTTTTGGTCAATTACACGACCGGTCAAAAATTTGGACACACCCGCTCAGTCGTCTTTCTTTGTCTGTTTACTACATCTTACATTTTATAGACATAAGGAAGACAGATGAAGCAAGACACATCCAATTATGCAGTAAAGAAAAAAATATTTAATAAATGAATTCAGTGTTTTTTATATTTTAGTTTCAGATCCTTAAAGTAAACAACCTTTGCTTTGTTAACAGTGCTGCAAACCCATTGGCATTCTCTCAGTGAGCTTTGTGGGAAAGCTGGCCAATGGGTCTTAGTAGGAGGCAGACTTCAACAAAAAAGTGTCATTGAGAAGACAAAATTAATTACACTAACACTGGAAGTTGATTTTAATCTAAATTAATTACAAATTAACTGTTAACGCAGGTAAACAGAAAATAAATAACTTAAATTATATCAAACCAAATGCAGCAACCCTACTGCACAGAAGTCATTCACCAATTGACAAAACCTGCTTTTATACCTCCCCCAGGTAAGTACCATATTCCTTTGACAGGTAACATGTGTACATGTACCTTTAGCAATATTCAAAGTGGGCATTTTAAATTATGAGGGCCTATGTCCCTTTAAACAGTGTTTAAACTAAACTAAACACTAAAATATATAAACAAAATACACAAAACAATGAAACAAAAAGGAACTGAAAGCAGTTCTCCCCTCCAAATGGTCTGACCCACAACCCTCCCCCAGAGACTTTAAATATGTTCAATGTAGGGCACGCCCCCTTCTTTGTTTCCAGACCCTGTGGAGCTGTAGGTAAGTACAGTGAACATGGATGCAAATGAACATATGAAGTATTTAAATTAACAATGTGTGCATGATAATTTAACTAAAGAACCCAGAATTATATGTAACTGTTTAGTTGGATATGGTAAATTATAGGCAATTAACACATCTGCGAAATCAAACAAATTAACGGCAAAGGAGAAATTTAATTTGTTAACTGGACAAATGGTAACAAATTAATGTTAGAATGAGACAAAGGGTCACTTTGTCAGCAGCTTCATGATT
Organism: Boleophthalmus pectinirostris; assembly: GCF_026225935.1. Taxonomy (NCBI): domain Eukaryota; kingdom Metazoa; phylum Chordata; class Actinopteri; order Gobiiformes; family Gobiidae; genus Boleophthalmus; species Boleophthalmus pectinirostris. The sequence goes on from NW_026571140.1 coordinate 5,302,506, forward strand.
AAGTCTCCTGAAATGGTTTTCACTTCACAGCTGTGCCTTGTCAAGGTCAAAAGCAGAGATAAAAGCAAAAGGTGGCTATTTTTATTTTTATTTTTTAAACAAATCTAAAACATCTAAAAGTGATATAATATGTGCAGGAATCCCAGTTTAGCCCATCGGTTACAAATGTTGAGTTTTCTTTAGGACATAAATGTCTCTGAGTGACGTGCACAGACACACTCGTGTCTTTCTTCATTCATGTCTCATAAAGAAACCCTTCACTCACTTGATGAGGCCAATCCCGTTTATTTCCCTGAAGCTTTGGCTGCTGATTGTGGAGAATGTGCTCAGTGTTTTTACTCAGATACACAGACCAGTACACAGCCCAGTACACACACCCTGGTCCTCAATTTTTTGTTCCCAATGGGACCCCCCACCTTTGCTGTAAACTGTAAAGACCTCCCTCCGCTGACCCCAAAAAGTTTCTTTGGTGCTGTTTTAGTTTGTCTGTATTATTATCATATAAAATATAAATCAAAAGCAAGTTAATAAAGACTGATGCAGACTTTTCACAGCCTGAGATCATGTCTCTTGACTAGTGTTGCGGAGTTTGTTGCCATCAGTTGAGCGGAAATAACATATAATTTCTGCAAAGATAATAATAATTTTAGAAATATACAAATGAACACAGTTGCAGCACAAAACAGCACAAACTATATTCAAAATTTTTGTAATTAATTTTCTGTCTGTTTTGAGACTATTTAACATTTTGAGGGGCTGGATGACGTCATCAGCCGAAAATAAAACTGCTAAAATCTTAAGAACCATAATCACACAAACAAAATGTTTACCAGCACAAATCAAGCACAAACGAATGACACCATTTTGGATGTTTTAAAACATTTTGATGCTTCCTGGGAGCTGGCTGAACCCTATTTGACCTATAAAAGAATCATTAATATCTTCAAAACCAATGCAGCACAAAACAGCACAAACAAAGCATAAACGACAGACATAGTTTTTGTATAGGTTTGCGTTTGATGGGGGCCAACTTCATGTTTTCTGATCTATGTTCTAATGTTGTTTCCTCATCACAAACATAGTTAAGTTGTGTTTTGCTTCATCCACACACATTTAACACACAAACCCTGTAGATTTACATTTGCATTTTGAGTTTAAGAGATGTAGACAGTGCATGAATGTCATACCGTGGAACATTCCAAAAACACTAACATCTCATTAGAAACTTTAGATGTGGCACATTATTAGACTTCCTGTTGAGTGACAAATGCCAGTAAAAGTGACATAAATTGAACTAGGTCACCTCCAGTTCTAACCGTCTACACCTTCACTTTCACTTTTTTCAGCCCCAAGCACAATCTTGGAGTCTTTGTCTTCTGCTGAGAATATCTTCCCACTATTACACAGAATTAATTATAGGCTGTTGAAACGAGTGTGTCATTTCCGCACAGACTGATTGTTTACCTGATTATTTAAACATTGCTGGAATTCTCACTCCACAAAAATGCGACAGGCGCTTAAGTTTTCCTGGAAAGGTCACGAACAGCATTTGACAAATCTGTTTTCATTCAGTCTACATTACAAAGAATCAAATGCTTACAGGGTCTAGTCACTTATAGAATGTCTTAACGTTCCTGTATTACACAAACTTGACTTTTGTGAGCTTTAAGCCGTGTTAGAATGTTGTTACCTCATCCAAAACATAACTTTGTTTCATTCAACACATTTAAGTCACCCTTTATTATTAGTCTGTCTACATCTCCGAAACTCAAAATGCTCTGCTGCTACATTCTTTTACAGTTAGGGATTTACCGATATCTAAATCTCTCGGTACGATATTTATTGCGATATTTTGGAGAGGCTGATACAATTGTAGATGGAACAATTTTTTGCTTTTGAAATACCTTGACAAGATTTTGGTGTGAATTATTTTCGTCATAATCCCAAGAATTCAAGTAAAAAACATATTTCTTCATGTTGTCTGCACTGAAATGAATCATGGGATATGTAGTTTCTGATGTTTATAAGCTATTGCTACTATAAAACCATGCATTTAGGCAAAGGAACTTGTGATTCGATGTAATGTGACAGTCTACGATATTATTTTGAGACTTTTGACGATACGATATCACGATATCATGATATTTCTGTTATTGTTACATTCTGTTATGTATGACTTTTGAAATCACAACAGAAATAACAACAACAAAAAATTGCCCAAAAAGGAGTGGGAAGAAGAAAACGTATTTAGTCCTACCCCCAGTTCTGATTTAACACAATGAACTTTACATTAGCTCATTTGAACTATTTACAAGTGAGGACAATGAGTAACAGTTATAGTTTGGTAACATAACGATTATCATATTGCAATAATACAAAAGGATATCAAGGATAGTAACAGACAGCAGCTACAAGTACCATATTTTTCAGAATAAAAGTTGCTCCGGAGTATAAGTCGCACCAGCCAAAAAATGTGTAATGAAGAAGAAAAGGTATATAAGTCACACCGGACTATAAGTTGCACTTTTTGGGGGAAATTTATTTTATATAATCAGAGACCAGGAACCGACATTTCATATTGAAAGTCAAGTTATAGTAATAACAATAGAACAGAGAACAACAGACTGTTAATGTCACACATGAACAGTTCTTCAGATAAACTATAGCATAAACAACAGAACAAGCAATCTCTCCATCTCACTCCAAATCACTAAATCCATTCAATACTTCATCCTCGGTGTCACTTCTGAGCAACCCCGCGACCTCTGGAGGTAAACAGAGCGCCGCTTCCTCTTCTGCGTAGCTGTCGTCAGACTCAGCATCATTATTCAATTATTCCGTCCTTTCTGAATCCCCACAGGATGGTTTCGCTGTCACTGAAGTCCAGGCTTTGTCGATTCATCCAGTGACTTCCAGGAAAGTTGCATGGTGCACCTGCCCGGTTGCCGTGAAGCTGTGTTCTCTGTCCCCGGTTTCCACCAGTCCCTCACAAGTTTCTCGCTCACTCCAGACTTTCTTTCTGCTGCTTGCATTGCACAATGACAAAAACAACTATTTTCTTCATTATTTGTCTCCAAAACCAAAATGAAAAAACAGATTTTTCCCGTTTCCATGACCTAACCTGCGATTCCGAACTTTTGGGCCACATATGGACTGAACCAAGACTAAAACAGGACTGAAAAAGGACTAAACTGGTTTCAATCCTGGTCTTAGTCTCAGTCCCAGTCTCGTTCCCGGTCTGGCCCCGGTCTCGGTCCTGGTCTGGTCCCGGTCTAGGTCCCGGTCTCAGGCCTGGTCTCAGTCCTGGTCTCAGTTCTGGTCTAGTCCCGGTTTAAGTCCCAGTCACAGTCTCAGTCCTGGTTCTGGTCTCAGTTCTGATCTGGTCCCGGTCTAATTCCCGGTCACAGTCTCAGTCCTGGTCCTGGTTCTGGTCTCGGTCTCAATCCTGGTCCTGGTTCCGGTCTCAGTCCTGGTCTCAGTTCAGATCTGCTCCCAGTCTAAGTCCCAGTCTCAATCCCTGTTTCAGTCCTGGTTTAGTCCTGTTTTAGTCTTGGTTCAGTCCTAATTCAGTCCTGTTTTAGTCTTAGATCAGTCCTGGTTCTGTCCGTATGTGGCACAAATGTTTGGCACTGGAGTTAAATCACGGAAACGTGATATTTTTTCATTTTGAATTTGGAGACAAATAATGAAGAAAATTGTTGTTTTTTTGTTTTCTTATTTTTGTTTTTATTTTAAAAAACAAATGAACTAACGATACATAGATTCACATCCAGCACTTTTACTTGAGTAGTAGTTTTTCCAAATCATTTTTTACTCTTGACATTACTTCTTGAACCACTAATTGTGCTTCTGCTTGAGTGATATTATTTCAAAGTAGTGTTAAATACATTTTTGGCTGCTCCACCACCTCTGTAAACTCAGGAGGTCGTCTAATTTTCCTATCGATGGCAGCTTGGACTCATCTCGTTGGGTTTTCGTGTGCTAAATGACTTGGCCTCTTATTACCTTCAGTTCAAAGCAGGTTTCCATTTTGCGTAGAGCTGTTCATAAATCGTTATTTAGTGTGTCAGGGCTGTATTTATCTACAGATATTACTGATCGCTGAATGAGTCCCTCCCTGCGCACATGGACCACTTCATCAAACCGCTGGAAATGTCCAGATCAGGGAATTTCCAAAATCAATGGAAGTGTTTGGGAGTATTGTGAGAAGAAACAAACCAGTCTGACAATTATTCACTGTTTTTCCTAAAGAGATGTTATTGCTTTGTCTGGAATATTTCACAGTATGGCATTAAACCTTTCTATCATCACAGAGACCAAATCAGACCAAGTTACAGGTCAGATCTGTGGAGAGGAGGCGACCCTGCTCACAGTCAGAATGTTGTTTTTCTAGGTATTTTTGAGCTATAAAACCACCTGTAATTGAATAAATGTAAGGTAGAGTTGTTTAATGTCATACTGTGGAACATACCAGGCAGAGCAATGACTTTCTATCGCCATAGAAACAAGCAGGTGATGGATTGTCCACCAGAAAAGTTGTGTGTCTCACCCCAGTACAGATATATTGTAGAAGCAGCTCTTGAGGTCAAAATAAGTCTACCGTGTGTTTCTGCATTTAATTATGAGGCGTTTTATTGTCTAATAATCTGGAAGTGCGCGTTGGCATGCTTGTGTTTGTTTGCTTTAGCAGAGATGTGGTGGAGTAGCCAAGCAGAAGTACAGGGAGGTACAAAGTGGTGTAAGAAATGAGCCAAGTCAGAGAAAAAAGTATTTGGGAAAAGTACTACTCAATTAAGAGTAATTTAGAGACTGTTGGGAGGCAACAACTGATTTATATTTTGAAGTTGATGTAATTTGAAGGACAAAATATTAAATAATGTACAAAATCAGGTGTTTTCAGGTCAGACATGAAAATGAGAAAAAAAACATGAAACACAAATGTTCAAAGTTCAAATCATTTCATATTGTCACATAAAGCTTTTGTCACGTGTAAACTTACTCACAGTGTGAAGATGAACCAAGTAAGTAGTTATTGTTACTTCAGTAAAACTATTACTCAATGAGAAGTAAAAGTATGCTGCTAGAAAAGAACTGAAGTAAATGTAATTATCATATTTATCGGACTGTGTCGCTCCAGAGTATAAGTCCCACCAGCCAAAAAATGTGTAATGAAGAAGAAAATAACATATATAAGTCACATTAGACTATAAGTTGCACTTTTGGAACTGTATTTTATAAAATCAGGGACCAGGAACCGACATTTCCTGTTGAAAGTCAAGTTCTAGTAATAACAATAGAAGAGAGACTAACAGACTTTTAATGTCACATATGAACAGTTCTTCAGATAAATATAACATAAACAACAGAACAGAACAAATTTACCAAACTCTCCATCTCACTCCAAATCACTAAATCCATTCAGTTCTTCATCCTCGGTGTCACTTCTGAGCAACTTGGCGACCTCTGGATGTAAACGGAGCGTCACTTCCTCTTCTGTGTAGCTGTCGTCAGACTCAGCATCAGCTCCAGTTAGAATTATTCCGGCCTTTCTGAATCCCAACAGGATGGTTTAGGTTGTCTTTATAAGTTTGTTTAAATGTTATATTTTCAGTGGTACAGAAGTAATGGTGCGATCGACTGACATGATACAGACAGGACAGAGGCTCTTTCTGGAGGAGACATGTGCAGTAGAGTGAAGTGACAGTGGTACAAGAGTAACAGGAGCAGCAGATACTGACACACAAGATTAAAGAGCCCTCTCAAGGCTTCAGTGTGATCATTTTAATATATACAGTAAGTTGCACCGGAGTATAGGTCACAGGAAACACCCAAACCATGAAAAAAGTGCAACTAATCATCCGAAAAATCAGGTAAGTAAAAAAAATCACAAAATTGACTGGTCTCTGAGTGGTGAAAAGCGTTTTTAATCTGTAGTATCTAGTGTGAGCTGCTTCTACAGTATATCTGTACTCGTTTTGCTCAAATACATGAGACAAAATCAAAAGCTGTGTGGACGCGGGGCCCCCTTGTGGACGCGGGCCCCTCTGCGTGTGCATGTCTCACTCAGAAACAGCCTTCAGACATCCATTACAGGTCTATCATTTATTCTGCGCGTGTGTCTGTTTTGGACTTTTCTATTCCATTTCAATCGCCGCCGTATTGATTTATGAATGACAAACGCGGGCTTGGCGAGGGCCCGGGCGCCTCGGGGAGCGGGGCCCGGTGGACATTATCCGGCTGTGATGGCGGGTCTGGCGGTGATTGGCCCCATGGATCATACGCTGCGAGCCGGAGAGCGCCGTTTGATATGTCCCCGGGCCCCGCTCCTAATGATGACGGGTGGGCGCGGGGGCCGGGCCGCAGCACCCGTGGGAGACGCATAAATCTGGGTGAAGCGCGCGCACCCAACCATGTCCCATCCAACACCGTGACAGGCTTTATATGAGCTCACTCCCAGCTGGGGCTCACGAGGTGCCGCGGAGTTCAGGAAAAGACAACACAACGGAGCGGAGAGAAGAAATGGAATGTTCCGTAGAGAATCTTTAAAGACCGATTTTTAGGATTCTCTCATTTTAGTGGAATTATAATTGTTGTAAATATAAAGTATAGGAAGCAATTTGTGAAGAAAAGTTGAAAAATATGTTGAAAATTACAGGAATTAGAGAAGAGATTTCCAAAACAAATTGATGACATCACACTGGGAGAATTCTGCTCAAAAGTTCTGCACAATTTACACCAAGAGACAATTTTTTTTTGAACACGAATTCAACAAAATAAAGTTGTTTTCTTGTATTTGTATTTGTCAGATAATAATGTTTGCGTAAATTTGAGGAGTTTTGTTAGGTAATAATTTTAGAATTCAAAAACATCACGATTTTAAACCTAAAAAATGGCAAAATTGGGAAAATGAGTGTGACTGTTTTTGCCGAAATCTGAAATATAATGATCTTAACTTACGGTGGTCAGACGTCTCTTTGAGCCCTGTGTCCCCTGTCCCAGCAGATTTATACAAAACCAGTGATTTGTCCCAGTTTTTTACAAGAAATGTCCACTGTGTCCCTATTTTTGGCTAATCTGCTCCTTGCCAACAGCAAAGAAAGGCATAAATTGCCATTTGTTTAACTAAAATACAGAAAACAGTGCTTGAAACTACTATGAGATAGAGTGACTAGAATTTCAAAATAAAAAACTGGGACATTCCTGGTTTGGGGTGTTTGGTAATAATAAAATTGTAAAACGAGTGCGTAATTAAATTATTACCTAGAGACCATCCATGATTAACATGTGAGTCAGTACAGTCACATTTTCTTTGTGTTTTGTCATTTTTAAGCAGCTTTTCTGTATTTTACCTAAACAAATGACAGTTTATGTCTCTCTTTACTGTTGGCATCGATCAGATTGGTCAAAAATAGGGACACTGGACATTTCCTGTATAAAACTGGGACAAATAATTGTTTTTGGAAAATTCTGCTGGGACAGGGGACACAGGGTTCAAAACTGGGACTGTCCCAGGTAAATAAGGACATCTGGTCACCCCTAGCCTGATTCATCAACCGGTTTCACTTTGTGGAAACCGTCTGACCTCGCAGCGTTAGGATTCATTCGCTCGACGGTAGGCGGGTACTTTTTTTATTTAACCAATCGCTCCTATTTGGTTGTGACATATGTAATGCGCCAAATCCTGTAGGAAGAAGGACAATAACATCTTTCCCCTTGATGAAATTCACCAAACATTCTCTTTGTTCTGGCTTTAAATCCTCGATCTGGGGAATTGTTGCCAAAACAGAATGTCTGTCTTCGTTTACATTCATCTCAACGCTTTGTTTACTGTTGTGCTTTTCCACAAAAGGGACACAGACAGGCGCAACGAGTTTGACACCATGGCTTCACAGCTCACAGCTGATTGGCCTGTGAGCGGTCTACAACTTCTGGGGTTCTTGCAAACCGTCTAGTGTATTCTGATTCCTGACCTAGTCACTGGAGAGAAATGAAATTGAGCGGAGGCACTAGGTGGCACCAGCCTGGCTAAGTCACCCCACCATAAGGCAAAAAAAACCCAAACCCAACAGAAGTCCCTCAGATTATAACTGACCCATAAGTGAGTCGAGAAAGGATAAGGTTTTGCACTCTTTTCAGATTTATTTATACCAACCATCTCAACCTGGGTGTGTCCCATTTTTGACTTCTGAAAATCTGAAATATAATGATTTTAACTGTGTTTTGGTAAAATATGAAGTCAAACCTTTCAGAGGCTCTTTAAAGAGAGGCAAATCACCTTATGGATCCAGACCATCCTAATTATTCAGTGTATACAACTTTTAGAGGTCAGATCAGAATGTACCATTGTGGTAGAGCCAATAGCAACTAGCATGCTAACCGCAGTTCATGAGTGAACTCATTTTGGAGGTTCTGAATGAAAAACCCTTGCATGTGTCTCTATCTGCCACACAGGTTGACATGTGACTGTAGTGTGTGTTTTAAAACTGACTCTCATCATACTCAGGTGTTTTTCTGGTCTCCACGGTGACATCTACTGGTGAGTTCTGACACTTGTCTCTGTCTGTTGCAGATCTTTGGAGCGGACGACGTGGTGTGCACTCGGATCTACGTGCGAGCGTAGCACCAGACTCCTCCTCTTCCTCCTCTTTGTGCCATATCCATTCATGTCAGCTGTCTGTTCACTTTTCACATGTGTTGTTGTGGGTGGGGCTGCACAGGATGGCTAAATAATTATTGCAATATCCCTTTAATCTGGATCATTTTCCTTTGTGTTTGTAGCCCAACATAGCCTATGTGTGACTAACATTTAGTACACTTGTTTTTGTGGGGTTTTGTGCAAATAGTTTGTTCTTCATTTAGTCATAAATTTTTGATGGCTTGTCTGGGATCTTCCACAGTATGGCATTAAATTAGGGTGACCAGATGTCCCTATTTACCTGGATCAGTCCCAGTTTTGAGCCCTGTGTCCCCTGTCCCAGCAGATTTATACAAAACCTGTGATTTGTCCCAGTTTTATACAAGAAATGTCCCAGGTGTCCCTATTTTTGACCAATCTGATCTAAACCAGGACTAAAACAGGACTATCATCATTTTTGACTAATCTCCGCCAACAGTAAAGAGGAGCATAAATTGTCATTTCATTTGCTAAAATACAGAAAACGTGTTTGCTTGGGATGTAACTAACAGAAATATTGTGATATCATGTCATCAAAGTTCTTACAATAATATCGTGGACCTTCACAATATATTGAATTACAAGTGTCTTTGCTTAAATGAAGAGTTATGGTACAGCAATAGCTAAAAACTACATAGACCATGATCCTGTGCTCCATTTCAGTGTAGACTACAAGAAGAAATTACAGTTCTAAGCACTTTTAAGTCTTAGTTCTTTGGATTAAGTCTTGTCAAGACATTTTAAGAGGAAAAAGTAGCATTTTAACAGTTTTAGCTGTTTAGTCTCCACAAAATATCGCAATAAATATCATGCCGTGAGATGTATATCGTGAAAATATCGTACTGAGAGATTTGGATATTGTTACATCCCTCATCGTGAGCCTCCCCACCATATCGTGAGCTTTCCCACCATATCGGAATAAATATCGTACCATGACAATATCGTACCGTGAGACTTGGATATCATTACACCCTTAGTATTTGCTAATGATAATAAAACAAACCAAAAAAAATGCAGTGACAGAAGCTTCTCAGATTATGCACAATGTTAGATGCTCTTTTCACTATTTCTTCATACCAATCATCCCAACCCGGGTGTGTCCCAGTTTAGAATTTGGAAAATCTGGTCACCCTACATTAAACTCATCTATCTCCACGTAGAGCTGCAGGTGATGTCAAAGGTTAAAGTTACAGGTCAAGATCTGTGGAGAAACCAGCCTGTTCAGTGTAAGAATGCATGACAAGATGAAGGTGTTATGTTTAGTTTTGTTATTTTTTTGCCTTAAAAACACCAGCAAATTGAATACATGTAAGATAGTCTGATGCCAAACTGTGGAACATTCCAGGCAAACCAGTAAAGTTTTTGTTTTAATTTAACTGAACACAGTGTTATGAGCAGCATCCCAGACTTTTTTCTGTTTGCAATTTTATGAAAGGTTTGACCAGGCTACGATGTGACAGAAATGGATCAGTCTGAAAAATTTCATCCAGATGCCCCATCAGTGGTCCAGTCTGCCAAAATCTACAGAAATCACCGCTGTAGACCTGATCTGAATACTAAGGAAGAGACTCGATACTCAGTACAACGTGTGAGACCACAATAATTATTATAAAAACCCTGTTTATTTAGACAGTAGAATGTGATTTTCCACATTAAATTACAGTACTTTCTTTCCTGTTACCATGTGGTTTCACATCTGTAATAACTGTGGTCCGTGGGCGTAGACTAGTTCATTTGGTTTATGGTTTGGTTTATCTGGAACATTCTAGAGCGATTCAGGAAAGGTTCAATACAAATGACCATCTAGTTTTGATAGTACTTTTAGTATCGAGTAGTGTCAGTAATAGTGTAATTTTCAATACTCTTGGCAACGCTAGTTTAGGGTGACCAGATATTCAAAATTAAGAGCAGTAAACATTGTCCTCTCTCAACTCACACATGCACCAGTATTTGATCTGATGGACTTTTTTTTTTTAACCGTATGCATATTTTCAAGCATGTTTTTTTGTAATTTAGCTGAGAAAGGACAAAATATTGGCTCCTTCGCTGCTGGTGGGTAACAAGTTGGTCAAAAATAGGGATAATTGGGACATTTCTTGTGTAAAACTGGGACAAATCACTGGTTCTGGATAAATAAAATACAGGGCTCAAAACTGGGACTGTCCGGGGTAAATAGGGACATCTGGTCACCCTGCTGTAGTTTGTGTTCAAGTGAAGGCTGCCCAGGAAACCTAAGTGACCTACATGAGCATAGATCTTATCAGCTGACATTAGTGGAGGATATTGTAGTTTTAGTCATAAACATAGAAAACCACTTAAAACATTTGATTAGTGAAAGGACGAGTCTGTGCACTTTTTACTTCTAGTCAAAGTAGAGTTTAATGCCAAACACCAGACTACACTCATGTACAACATCTGAAACATGAACACATACAAACTTTATGTACAGTCGCCCCCTGGAGGTGGCTCTCTGACACTACACGCAGTACAAAAATAAAAGTATGAAACGGCTCCGATTGTCTGTAGCTGGACTCACTGCAGGAAATGTGGAATTTTTGTATGTTTTTTTCCCCCCCCATTCTATCACATTTTCTAAAATTGTCACTTTTAAACATTTCAAAATAAAAGCTTGTTATTTTACATCTGACTCATTATTTCTTGAACATATGCCAATTCAGAAAAAAAATTAAAATAAAAAATCTAACTTCTAAATTCAGTCATTCAATATGTAACTAATCAAATCAACAAGAATTATTGCTTTTTGGTGCTTAAATTGAGCACTGGTAGTTTTGCATCGACCAAGACAGCAAAACTGACCAGTTAAAGGTCCTAAATTACGCAAAATTGACTCTTGTGAGCTTTAATCCACGTTAGAATGTTGCTACGTCATCAAAAACAGACCTGGAGCTGTTTTTGTTTTATTCACATGTTTGAGTAAGACTGTATTTAGTCAGACTACATCTCAAAAACTCAAAACGCTCTATTCCACCTTGTAGATGTTGACCTCAAAACATCACAATTTCTTTTGTTCACTAGAAATCACCAATTCCAGATCTGAACACACATCAGAGCGCTTCCTGTTTTACCACATGACGTCACAAAGTAGAACAGTTTCAAATGTGAGAATAAAAATAACTCCAGGTCTGTTTGTGATGAGGAAGCAACCTAACACAGATCAGAAAATAGTGTAATATGGACCCTTTAAGACCAAAATGTGTGCTACATTCAGTTTGAAGTCATTGCAACGCTTCATTTAAACAGTATGTACTTACACTGGGCAGGAGCTGTTGAAATGTGGGTCATAGACTAAGAAACAGAACTAATAAACCTTTGGTAAACAAAACAAAAAAACAGTTAAAATACTTAATACATCTCTATCTAAAGTCTAAATCTGTCAACGCTGGCTACACAAGACAATTGATAAAAAATCTAGTTATAAACATATGTACAGACGCAGTCATAAGTTATTGGAGAATACACTTGGTTTGATGGGGCATATACAGTGCATCCTAATAGAAAAACATTCACAGGTTTTAAATTGTACAACCCACTTGACGCGTATAGGTCTCCATTTTACGTGAACTGCTTCAAAAAAAGGTCCTACGTTACGGTACACAAAATGGATTCTTGTGAGTTTTCAGTTGTGTTCCCTCCTCAAAAACATACCCAAGTTGTGTTTTGTTTCATTCACACATTTGAGTAATGTTTTATTATTAATCTGGCTACATTTCCAAAACTCAAAATGCTCTGTTCCACTTTGTGATGCTACATTTTCACTTTTGTTCGGTAGAAGTTGGCAATTCCAGGTTGGAAATTACCCAAGTGATTCTAGTGAAGGTGTATGGAGTCTCAAAAATGACATCACAAGGTGGAACTGAGCGTTTTCAGTTTGTGAATGAAACAAAACACAACTCCAGGTCTGTTTGTGATGAGGAAAATAACAGATCAAAATATAATGTAATATAAGCTCTTTAACACCAGCCTGAGGATTAAAATTGTATTGCAGTATTTTCCTGTAGGTCCTACATCATGTATTGTTACGATTTTTGGTTCAAGTCATTTAAAGATTCACTGTGCAATTTTTCTGATGGGCGGTATGCTTGTCTCAATGAAGGTTTAGCTACAGAATGTTCCACAGTATGGCTTTAAACATACCCATCACCAGGCGAAGTTACAAATCCGATCTGTGGAGAAAATACAGTGGATTTTTTTTACCTATAAAAACACAGTTACTGTAATAAAAACAAAAAATATTCATGTTAAATGCCATACTGCGGAATATTCCAGGCACAGCGATTAAATCTCCACGGGAACAAGCAGGTGGAGCGACCTTTACCCCCAAAAGTTACACAGTGCACTTTTAAATAACGTGTTTGGCAGAGGTGAAAAGACTCTGAAAACACAGAAGAGTTGTTGTGTTTTACCACCGGATGATGTCATGAGGTGGAGTCAAGTCAAAGCAACACGATATATAGAACCTTTAAGAAGAAAGAAAGTTTTGTGCGAAATTATTTGTAACTTTGTAAGATTCGAAACATTTTGTAACAACGTTTTTTTGCAAGTGCATTTCCTACCATTTCCCCAGACGGTTTTCGACGTACGCCCGGGTTCGACCACTAAATCTGATCAGTACATTTCCATCAAATCAGTGTATTATTAAAAAGTTGGGACTCGAGAATGGCAGTAACACATGCGGTTGGGCTCGTGGGTGTGGTTGAATGTCTTTAAGTGGCAGGTTGTGTTGGAGCTACGCCGGGTCCGGGGACTATAGCGTTTTGTAGGTCACCCGGTACTTGTTGACGTTGATGTAATGCAGGACTTCGGGGCACAGCGCGGTGGAGCAGGGCATCAGCTCCTCCTGGCCCTCCCCCATCAGCCACCTGTGCGTGTGGGCCGCCATGTCGCTGGTCACGTGATCCTGGGCCCACGCGTCCAGCCACGTGTGGAAGCGTCTGTGCAGGCGAGTGTGGACGCGCTGGTGAGACTGGAACAGAGAGACAGACTCGTGTCACTCGAACGGTTTGTGTTCTCGGAGTGTACAATAATACAGAAACACACGTGTAATGCTTGTAAAACAAGACAATTTAAAAATTATATACATTTATAATACAACATTACTACCGTATTTTCCACACTATTAGGCGCACTGTCATTGAATGGTCTATTTTTAAACTTTTTTCACAAATAATCCGCACCGGCCTATAAACGAAACACAACAGTTGGATGGGTCAGTGGTTTTGTTTGTTTGTGGCGTTCACGGTGACTCTGGGCTTTGTTCAGTTGTGGCGTGTAGGGAGGGTGCTGTCTGGGACCGCTGGATTGTCGGCGTGTTCGCAGTGACTCAGTTGTTCAGTTGTGTCTAGAAGTGGAGCATTGCACTCGCTTTTTCAGTTCGTTCCTCGTCGGCGTGGAGTGATGAGTGTGTCTGCGGGTGCGTTTCGCTGCGCGGTCAATGTCTGCTCCGTGTGTGTTTGTGTGTTCTGCGGGTGGTGCGGCTTTGTAGTTTACTGAAGTCGTGTTGGGACACCCGAGTGGATTTGTGTATAGGGCGCTCTGGATTGCAGGGCCCACAGTCAATTTTTTATGGGGTTGGAGGCTTAAGAGCGCGACCTATAGAGCGGGACTGAAAATTCTGTCCTGCGCGGACCTCTAATTGTCGTCTCTTTTAAACAACTGGAAATAATCACAATAGCCCAACAATAACTTAACAGAACGCTGTAGTTGTGTAAAAGAGATACTAAAATTTCATGACTTTTGCAGGCGTGGAAAATGACATTTTCAATTTTCATTACTTTTCCAGGGTTTCCATGACCGTGGGAACCCTGTAGGTAAATTTACAGCGTTCTGGTCAAAAAGGTTTAAAAACAAGTGGCCTAGTCTAATGGCTTCTGCAGGGGTGGAGTGTGGATACCTGTTACTCTGAGCACTCAAAACTGCAGAGTGTTTCTATCCATTAAGACTATATCAGAAGGATGGCACCTAATGCAATGTCCTCTACACTCTGAGACACCTCAGCTATAGAGAACAAAAGCTGCAAAACTGAGTGTGAGTGTTCATGATTGGGTGCTCACCTGGTGGGCCCGGGTGAGGGCCGTGTGCCGGTACATGTAGTCCTCCGACTTGCACACGTACACCATCTTGTATGAGTTGAGTTTGAACATGCACTGCCTCTTGAGCTCACTGTCCTCTCGAGGGGGCCGGTCCTGCTGTAGCTGCTCCCATCCGCGCTGGCACTTACGGATCTGACGGAGGTTTCTGCAAAATCCAAACCCAAAAATCAGTCCACACGTTCACCATGATTCAAGTTCTAAAATATCTTTATAGTACAACCAATGCACAGATATTTGAGAGGCTGTCCCTTTAAAGTAAGTTAACCCCATGCATTGCACTCACCAGGTAACAGAATTAGAAACGTGGCAATTCATTCGTGGGATTTGTGCATCTACAAGAGCAGCAGAGGAGGCAGTCGGAACATTTTTGTACAGTGCACTACCGTTGCATAGACATTCAAATGTGCAAGAGAAAATTCACACCGGATTTACGCTAATTAATGTTTGGTTTTAAAATAAACTTGTGCGTCACCCCACCAGTATTAGAATGTGAGCAGCATACTTACCCCGCTGTGGTGAGGTGAGGGAGGACTGAAACCATCAAGCATATTTTGGGCACTTCAAAACATAACAGGCCAATTGTGAGAGATAGAACACAAGCTCCTACAGGGAAGAGTCACATTGTATCTGCTATAATCAGAGGTGGGTAGATATGGGTACTTTTATTCAAGGTAGTTATTTTAAAAGTTTATTTTTTCACACCATACTTTACTTGTACTTGAGTAAGTCTCGAAGAATCACTGCTTTAACTTCAGTAAAGGGGTACTCGTATTTACTATATTTACTGTATAGTAATAAAAGTGTCTAAACATAGTAAGATTCTTAGGTATTCAAACTTAAAATCCACAAATTATTTGAAGATTGTATGTTTTAGAGAAGTACAGGTATTGGGTACTGGCTCTGATCCATTGGGCCTGTACACTGATATAACGACATTATTTCATTATTTATACAAAGCTGGATTGGCAGATACCAACTGGTTTGAAAAAGGTAATACAATCCCAACACTGGGTTGCTGAGTTTTACCTCATTCTCAGTAAATGGACCTGCCATGCCTCATGTGAAAGGCATTGGGAAATCGAGAATAATTATGAAACAATTTTCCTCCTGACTTTTTAACTTGCAAAGCAGAGTTATTGTACAACTGCAATTTTTCTTTACAAATGTAACTGAAGGCAGTTTACAATGTGTTAAATATAACATATGATAAAAATGAGAATGTGAAGAGCTTCCCCTGTTTGAAACACTGGCAGTTCTGCTCTGACTTTTACTCTGATTCAAATCAGAACTGTCCAGTGTGTGCAAACAAAATGTAGACAATATAGTACTGAAACTAACACTGGATTGATGCATGCACATTAAATCAAACTGATACATTTACTCAGGAAAAAGTTCAGTAGGTGAAACTACAGACTGCTGAGTATTAGACTGTCAACATTGTACTTCTACTCGAGTAGTAGTTCTTTTACTTGAGTACATTTCTGACTGCTCTACCCACCTCTGTTTATAATAACAATAACACCTATAAAGGAATAAATTAGCCAGCAGGTCATGTGACGTATTCAACTGCATGGTGAGAATAAAAAGTGAGTGAACTTTCCAATGAGTCAGTCCATACCAGATTTATGCAATGGGTTCAATGGGTCGAAAAAACTCAAATAGTCGGTTTTACAATGCACTGTGAAATGTGATCATGGACAGCCATCTCAAAACACAAAACAAATACACTAAACAAATGGTGCCACATTAAAAACCCAGGAAGAAAAACACCACATGTACAATCTGACAAACCATTTTATTTACCAACCCTACGCCTGTGTACAACCCATACGGCCAAGTAACGCCTTTAAAAATAGATCATATATTTGGAGAAATGTTGGCAGCAGAGGGTGCTTAACACATCTGGATAGGTGCACAAGTCACAATGGCACAGGTAGAAATGAGTACAAAAGTCAACATGTTCCTGGTTCAGTAAAGGTAAAATAAAAAGGAAAGTTAAGGGTCATTCCAGGTGAAATCAGCAGAGGATTTCAAGAGATTAAACAGCAATTTAAGAGCCAAATAGTGGATGTTGTAGATATTGTGTCTGTCGGCGCAGTGTGCAGATGAGCGTGATCTGATTACGGTCTTGTTATTGAAAGTACAACAGCGTGTCAACATCCACATACTGAGCCTTATACTAAAAATAGAACTCTCAAGCACTAAAAAGGAAGGAAGAAGGAAGATAATTTGTTCCATTTGATTTTGAATTTTAAATACCACGGAATTCTCATCATATTTTATTCAAAATATGAAGTATACTTTTTCAACAGGTTTCAAATTCAGAATAAAAATTTCACCTTAAATATTCAGCATTCAGATATTTTTAAACCCCCACATTCAACAGTCAAAATTCAGAGAGTAAAATTCACAGTGAAAATTTTCACAGCAAAGATCCAAGATACCAAGGCAAAAGCAATCGATCCTGTATGAGTGAGGAGGACAGAGGCTGTTTCCTATTGGCCGATCTCATCTGTGGGCGGAGTTTACACTTAACAAATCAAAGAGATTCTGAATTCTGACCAATCAGATCGCTTCACTGCACCATTTCCTGCTTGTTACCAAGTTAGATCGAATCACTTGGGATTGATTCCTTAGGCCTTGGCATTTTGGAATTTGCTGTGAATTTTACACTGAATTTTGACTGTTGAATTTGGGCTTGAAAATATTTGTGCTGAATTTTTAAAAGGTGATTTTTTTTATATAGACTTTTAACATAATAATATTTTTTCACTTTGAAAATGTACACATATTCCATTAACTGACATTCAGAATAAAAATCATTCAAACATGTTTTTTCAGAGTTAAAAAATTCTAAAGTGAGAAATGGCATTTTCATTTCAAAATCTAATAAAACTAGTTATCTTCCATATTACAGTTGAGTTCAGAATGGATTCTGCAGACAAATCCGCAACAAAACTGAAATAAATATGAGATCATCAGTTCAGATATCAGTCTTCTCTTATATAACACTTATATCCTATAACACTGTGTGCTCAGAACTGAATAGTGATTTGAATATTTGGAAAAAATGCAAGTTCAGATACAATTAGATGGGCCTGTAATAATAAATGACAATATTAACTTGATTGTTCAGAACAGTATTGATGGAACAATATTTTTAGGCTTTTTATTCTTGATCTGAACATTATCACACACAGAACATTGTCAATTAAGATGCAGAGGGTTGAATAGTTTATTAAAATTAGCTGGATTAGATATCAATTCCATGATATTGGTTAAGCCGGTATCCTGGTTGGGCCTCTAAATGGATGTAATGCAGCTTGATTTTTGACCAGAACTGATTTTTTATTTTATTTTTTTTTATTCATACAAACCTGTTCAGTATTTATTTGCAGGATAAATCAGTTCATAAGACAATTGGATCTCTTGTGTAATAAATTAACTGTTTTGTGGGGGGCAGGTACTTAAATAAATCGATAATGGTACTGGGATTTTCCTGCTTTAGTGTTTGATTCATTGACATAAAACAATTTCAGTATTGTTTTTTTTTTTCTAAAAGGTATAGAATTTGATTTGATTTTTTTTTTCCGAATATTTGCAATCCGATTTCCAATGTGTGAAACTAGATTCCACCAACTGTGCAGTTTGCAAGACCATTAAAAAGCTCGTTGACAAATACAAGTGTTTGTGGTCTACACCATTAAAAATCTTGTCACTGAAGATAAAAGTAAAATAGATCAAACAAAACCGTTTCCTCTGTTGATTCCACATTGAATGATAATTGTAATTTATTTGCTCAAACCCAGAACAGACCATAAGAACATTGACATAATATTCCAACCCATTTGTTTTGGTTACAACAGAAACAATGCATTCAGAGCCCACACGGTCACGTGACATTTGATCTCTTTTAAAATGTGACCACCACAATAAATAAAGTCTTCTCACATAAATAAATGGATTCCATAAAAAGTGAGCTGAGTAAAAAGTGCAGTTGAGTGTGAGGTCTAAGCTACGACAGGCAGCTCACAGCTTTAATGCCACTGGTCCTACATGAGGCTCTACATAAACATGGTGTGGGCCCTACGCGCATGTGCTGAGGGCCCTACACGCATGTGATTCTACAGGAAAGTGGCAGTTTGTGAGCTCCAAGCAGCAGACTATAGCCACATATTGGCCCTACACACAGGCCCTAGAGCAGCAGGGGGCAGCAGAGTCCTCACCTGGGCAGGAACACAGGTTTGTGGGCCAGGTGTTCTCTGAGCTCTGGAGAGGCAGAGTCTGTGTTGAGGTACCGATCCACATAGTCCGACCACCTCTGCAGACAAACACACACACGCGTACACACCCACGCACACGTTAGTAAAATGTCACACTTGAACCCGCAGGCCAGTGCAACATGAAAAACTGTGCCTTGACAGTGAGTGCACATAACTGGCCATACACCAAAATATTACTCATTTTCTTACATTTGAAAACTGTAAATTAACAGGTCAAACAGTGGAAATTACTCAAATAAACAATATTTGAATGATAAAATTATAAGAGGCATCAATTTAGTTTTGTATTGGATTCCAGAGTACAATCATTTGAGAAGTCTTTTATATCTTTAATGTAGAAAGGGAGATGTAGTGCATACCTCTGCTTCAGCAGGCTCATCTGAGTTGTCCTCCTCTGTGTCCAGTAGCTCAATGCCCAGACTCACAGCTCCTGGGCCCTTCACAAACATCAGCTGAAACAGACATATAGGGGTTAAACAGGCCCTTTGTCTATCTGCACAACCCCACACACACACACACACACACACGCACGCACGCACGCACAAACACACACGCGCAAACACACACGCGCACACACACACACACACAAACACAGGGTTTTCCGACTGTACCTTGAAGCAGTTCTCTTCAGCTGTGAGCTGCTCAGCCTTGCGCTGGTATCCTGCCTCTGCTGTACCGCGGGAGGCCTGGGAGCACAGAGCGCCCCCTGTGGCTTTGGAGGTGCTCTCACTGAGGTAGAGGTCTGTCACTCGTATGGACACATCCTCACTGACCAGGTGCTGGAGCTGAGAGCACAGATCAGTGTGTAATTATGTGTGCAATTACAACAAATACTCCTTGTGTTGCAGAAGTTACACATAACATGGTGCTGCGAATTAGCCTAGGCTATAAACACTGATATCTGCATCAGATCAGTGCAATGTTAATCTATGTTTGTTGTGTCTATTCAAATAAACAAACTTAAGTAAATGATTCTGAATTTTCCAAAACGCATGCTCATATTATATGATCCATCACTTAGTCTTCCCTCTGTACATGCATAATAAATGGGTGATTTGTCACATAACAGTGTAGTCATGTGATAGTGGAGCCATGTGGCTCCAATGAAATACTATCAGTATGCACCTGTGAAGTTGATGTGCCCTGATGAAGACTCGTACGAACTCGTATGAACACCTCGTACATGAGCACAATACTGTACTGTAACTGTACTGACCTGTCGGACGATGCTTTGGATGAGCTTGTCCATGGTGAAGGCTACGTAGGCGTGGATGGTGAACATCTCCCTCAGAGTGTCCTCGTACTGGGCTGGCTCCATGTTCCCATCTAGAAGATTCCTCACCATCTCCAGGAAGACTGAATAGTAGTCCTCCACCTCCACGTCCACTGAGCAGACAACACACAGGGGTCTCACACTGCCTTCTCTTATATCCCCCATTATGTAAAATCCAGTTGGAATTGAACCACACTAAATCTGCAATTAGTATAACTCCAGTGTAAATCCATTAGCAAAATAATTGTTAGCGACCGCCCAGATTCAGTTTTAAAGAATTTAAGTCTAATTCCAAAATAAACATTTTAAATACAGGTGTCAAAAATGTGGGACCCCCTGATTCAGAGCATAACCAATAGGGGCAGTAGGATGGTAAAAGTAGAGGACAGATATATGTGTATTTGGGCATAAAGCTGAATTAAACAAAGAAAAGCTTAACATGGGTCATATAATATGACTGGGAACATCTGGTAAACATGTGCTCTTTTCACACTCACTGGGCTCCTTCATCTTGAGCTGGATGGCAGGGTTGTCCTTCTTGTCCTTCTTGTTGCCGTGGGCGTCCTTGTCCCACTCCCTCTCGCGGGTCTCCTCTTCGATCTGCTTTTCCGCCTGGCTGTAGATGCGCAGAAGGCGGGTGCAGAGGATGTGGTGGAGGCGGAGGAAGGTGTACCAGTAGTTATTGACGTAGAAGAGGTTGTAGGCGTCCTCTGTACCCTTCAGCTTGTGCGCGGCAGAGTTGCTGAACAGCAGTTTGGACTTTGGCGGCCCGCTGGCTGGGAGACCATTGGGCTTCTTGGCTGCGTCCTAGTGGTGAGTCATGGACACAAAGGAATTATATTTTTCATCATCTCGACAATGTATTTTTGCAGTGCATCTGAATTATAAATGTCTTTTCTATCTTCTATAACAGACTTCTGAGCATTTCTGCTGTTACTGGGCTTTGTTTGAAAATGATGTTATTCACATTTTGCACAATGCAGGAGAGGCATTTCTGGCCAAATTAAATTATGTTGTGTATTATTACTTATAATTAAACACATTATTAGTAGGTAGACAAATGTCAAAACTCAATGCTCAAGGAAGAAGTTGTTTATACAGCGAGAAAAAAACCATTACAACCTTGGAAATAGAAAAAACATACTTTGGAACATTCTCCCTGGACATAGATGTGTTTTATGCCCTAATATGTTATAGCCAAAGGAACAATATTCCATGAAAACCAACAGGAGTATGAGCGCATTTATTTTTGGCTATTTTTTGACTAAAGGGTTACACAGTGAGGCTTAAAGTGTAACTAAATAATACGGTGTTTTAACAGCATTGTCTACTGTTCCTAGTTATTTTATTTTTGCAACTTCAGTGCAAACTAGGTCAATTTGCAGCTTTCTGGGCTAAATCCAATCTTGTGTTGCCTTCAGCGGCGTCTGCATTTCAAGTACTATGTGACATCACACAGGAAAGCTAGGTGTTTCTGATACAAACACTGGGCTGCAGGGATGAAGTTTGAAGTGTGAATACCTGGTCAATCTATCACACTGTTCCTCATATGTCCAGACTAGGGATGGGCATGATTAGTCGATTAACTGATCATTAAGAATTTGATCGATTACGTTCATTTTAATCGACAAACTGAATATAGGTTGCTGTGCGTAGCGTAGGGTGACCAAACGGGCCCGTACATGTAGCTCTCTGCACTCAGAAGGAGCAGAGACAAACAGTCTGCAACGTACCGAAGCGCAAATGCGTATTTAACGATGATTTGTACAAGAAATTTACCGCTTTCTGTTCCGGTCGGGACAAGTGGGGTGCCATGTGCACAGTGTACAAAGCAGCACATATGTTTCGGTGTCCAGTGGGGAAAAAAAGATCACCAGGACACCGAAAATATGAAAAAGTTTTGCGAGAGTAGCACAATGTCGATGACGAGTCCCCACCTCGTCACAAACGCAAATATGGTCACACTAACCTGTATTCCACTGAGTCGTGCCGCATCAGTGCACAAGAGCTTTTTTCTGCTTAGTTTATGCAAATTAGCGATGCGGTTTTAAGTTTAGTTTCTGTGAGACTTGCGCAAAGCTGCATTAAACACATTATAATGTGGCTCTAGAGTGGTTACGGTCTACATGTCGTAAAGTTGAGTTTATTTATGCAGATTAGTAGTGCAGATAGTAATAATGATGATAATTTCAATATAAAAATGTTAATGATTCATCGATAATCGATCGTTAATTCACCCGACGATCGATTAAGAAAATTTAATTGAATGCTCATCCTTAGTCCAGACCACTTTTTATGAACTTTTGTAAATCCCAATTTGACTAATAAATAAAAACAACTGATTAACTAAACATAGACAAATACTACACATTCTCGTCCTACTGTCCCACCTCTGTTGCGTCTGGCTCCTGGTCGTCGTCCTCCTCTGCGTCGGACAGCTCGCCGCGTCGGGAGAACAACAGGTCTGGGATGAAGTGCTGGATGATCTGTTTGATCTTGCACTTGTCCTCCTTCTGGATGCCCACCTGCCTCTTCACGTGGTGGATGATGAGAGCGGCGGCGTCCTCCAGAATCTGACTGTCCTCGTAGCTCAGGGTCATGTGGGAACCGCTAGGGGGCGCCGTGGACGTGTCGTCTGAGGATCGCTCCTGGCGCTGAAACAGACAGGAAAAAGGAATGTTGAAAGTGCCCATATTACACTATTTTCTGATCTATGTTATAATGTTTGGTCATCACAAACATACTAGGGGTTGTGTTTTATTTCCTTTATGCATGTTTAACACAATCCTGCATATTTAGGCTGAGTTCTTCTCTCAAAAAAACAAAACAAAAAACAGTCAGATCCACCTTGTGATGTCATGTGGTAATCCAAGAAGTGCTCCACTGTGTTTTTAAACTCCACACTAGAATCACTTGGATGATGTCAGCTTTGGAAATGACATTCTGAAACAGCTAGCTTTTACCTTAAGTTCAGTAAACTTGAAAATAACCACTACATGACATCACAAGGTGGAACAAAGCATTTTGATATTTGGTGATGTAGGCGGACTAATAAACCAGAATTAATTAAACATGTGAATGAAACAAAACATGATTCTGGGTATGTTTTTGAAGAGGTAAAAGCATTATAACAAGCTCACGACAATCCATTTTGTATAATATAGGACGTATAAAGTTGAACTAAACACTAAATCACTAAATCAAATTTTCACTACCAAGCTGTGTATACAATATGTTGTTTTAATAGTGTTATCTACTGTTACATTCTACAACTCAGACCAGTGCAGAGTTGTGGTGATGCTTAAGGCAACAATAACTAGCATGATAACATTTACTGTTTATTGGACAATAGAATTAGATGAAGATAGTACCCAGCAGACTTCGCGAGCTGCTTCCTGAATAAATAAGACACATTTTTTGCTGAAATACAAAAGCAAATGTTTCAAACAAACTACTGCCAATTGGTCTGACCGTCTTGTTGCCATCAAAATTACTGATGACATGCCGCTGATACACTGATGCTTTCTACAAAGAGAAATTTAAGTCCTAAAATTACCAAAACAAAACTTGAAGTGGGTTTGACACAGACAAGGGTATGTTTTGAGATTGAAAACATCCCAAATATATTCACAGTTTCAGCCCAAAATATAAGGAAAACACATCCTAAATGCAGCCGACAGAAGGCTTACCTCGTCGTAGAGCATCTCGATCTCACTGAGCAGCGACTTGGACCGGAGCACTTTGGTGTCGTTCTGTTTGAAGTTGATGCCCTGATGATCCAGAGACTTGAGGTAATACTTCTCATTCTGCTCCCTCCACACTTTGTTAAAACCTCTCTGAGCTTCTCTCCATTCCTCCTCTTTCATTTTCAACCTGTGAAGAGCAAACAGCGTTAAACTTTGTTAAGCTATGGGCAAGAAAGGATTAAAAAAAGAGCAGAGAAGACTAGGTTTGAGTATAGGCGATATACCTGATTTTTACCATCTTAAAAAAACGAAACACAGTTCATTTTACATTTCAGTGGTCCAACGTATTCCTCGTGTTCCTAAATGTGAATTATTCAGGTTGATGAGTTTATAAAAGCTTTTTACAACTTTCAAAGGCAGACTTGATTTTGTCATCACAGTAATGCTAACAACAACTAGCATGCTAACAGACCACTGTTTGCTGTCTGCCTGTGGTGGGCTATTTTTAAAGACAAGCTGCTTTTACAATATATGTGCAATGGGGCAAAAGGTATACAGTAGAAATGCTTTAAAATGAGTTTTTAGAGCATTCTCATATGTTAGTTTTCATAATTCTCAAACAAATAAGTGATAAGTTTATTTTGACTGAATGGATGTATTTTGAAATCATTTGTATACATTTTTTTCTCATGGCAAGATTCAAATATCTACATTCTAGCATTAGTTCATGAAATATTAAATGTGTCCTCTGGTGTATAGTACCTCTTGAGCACTATGGGCACACAGACAGCAGGGTTCCTCTTGAGTCCGTCGATGATGTCATGAGCCTTGTCTCCGTATATCCTGTGAATGGCCTTTCTGTGGATGGTGTCCGAGGAGCCGCCCAGGCTGTTGTCCAGTCTGAAGCGCACCTGCTCCTCAGCGGGCATCCGGGACAGTTTGCGCTGTACAGTCTCCAGCACGCGGATGGTGGACAGGTTAGTCTCCAGAACTACGTCCAGCTAAACATACACAAACACTTTTAGGGATCATGAAGAGACACTTGAAAAGGGAATAGAAGGTAATGATTGTGATGTGCTTCTATAAGTGTTACAGTTATCAGTAAATCTGTTAAATATGTTTACTTCATATCCAAGTACAGAGGGTGTAAAGTAAATAAGCATATTATATGAATACACAGCTAGAATAAAGATGTTGCTCCTTGCCTCAAAGCGCTCGTCTTCACATCTGTAAATGTGCTCCTCATACTGGGTCTTCTTAGAGGACACAAAGGTGGAGTCCTCAGACCAGGAGGGGAATGACACCCACGTATCATTCAAAACCTGCAACAAAAGAAGCAGTGAACAAGCAGCTTTATAGACTCTCATGGCATGTTTATGCTTGTGGGTTAGTTGAAGGAGTTTGAGAGCGTACCTCTCTGCAGAGCGGCGTCCTCCCAGTACACTTGGGCTGCTGGTAGCTCTTGGGCAGGGCTCTGTAGCTGGAGCCAAGTCTCTTACAGGAGGCGTAGTCAATCTCCATGGCGATGCCCTCTGTGCCGCGCTCCTTTGGCAGACTCTCGGCGTGGCTTGACTCGCTGTGCATGGACTCTCTGTAGCCCAGGAAGTTCTTGAACCACGAAAAAAGTTCAGGGAATTTTCTGAAAATGTGTAAAAAAAAAAATTTAATTAAATTAAATTAGATCATCTGTGCATTCTAGACTAGAAAAGCAGATTTAACATTATATTCTGATATTATAGTATCTTGCAGTTTAAAGGTTAAAATAATTTTGAGAAGTTATGTTATGTTAATTCACTAAAACAGGATTATTGTAACCTGAGTACTGCCCACCCCACATTTTCTTGAGAAACTTTTTACAGAAGTAATTATTTTCAGTATATTTTTCTAGCAGCACACTTTTACTCCTATTCAGTTTCTTATTAAAGTAACAACAGTACTCCGATTTAAGTACAAATTTGGGTTACCCATCTCACTGAGTTTTACGTGTAACTGTTTTTGGAGGGGTGCTATAACCAGATTTCTGAAAACTTGCATGCAATCAGAGCATGCGATGTGGAAACAACATGCTTGATGAGGTTAAGTGACCGCTGTAAACCTCATGGCAGCACAGCCCTTACCCCAAGAACGGGATGACCAGCTGGACCAATTCAGCTCGAGAAATCACTTCCTGATTGAAGATGTGCAGACACCTCAGGAAGTTGTCGTAAGCCTCTGGACTCCTGAGGGCCTTCCTGACCTGTGTCAACAATACATTTTTACAGAAAATATGTTATTGCGATATATTTGCATTGCATTCACTCCATTTTGCAATTTTGCTTTTCTTATCAAGCCTTAAAGAAAATAAATGAAATTACTTAAAATTGCACTTTCACAATATAGTCCTCATGTAGCCTTGTTTCATACATTGCTTGGTCTAAAAAATGCCCCAATACTGGTATTGAAAATTTTATGGATTGTGTATTGTTTCCTTATCTTCTGAATATGATTCAATACTCCAATTAGCCATTTTTTAAGTGAAATGATTTGATTTTGAAGCCTAGATCCTACAGAATTCTGCAACCAAGTTTGTTTTACATCATCTGGCTGTTATAAAGTTACTATAATGGGGGTACAAATAAAATGATTTGCATATTATCTTTTGAAAGCTAGTAGCTAGTAGTTACTTTAAAGAAAGTAACCTGTTATTGAGTATTAGTAGATACTCAAAGCCCATATATCGATATCAGAACTGATAAAGATGGATTGTGTATCTGTGCTTTTTATTTGATAATTGTTTTTATTTGATTCAATTGCACTTACTGTCTCACAAATGTTACTAAAATGCCAAGAGATTACAATATTCCACATTTATCGGATAACGCTTTTTTTGTTGTAACACAAACCAAAACCAAACTTACCTTTTCAAAGAACATTGTTTCAGTGCTTGTGCTGTGCTTGCCAATTTCACCAATCCCATGGTCCTTCCCCATTATTTTTGGTTTCTTCTGTGGAAGAAATGCAAGTTTATACATTATAAAGAGCAGACAATACACAGTACAGTCAATAATGTCAGAATGATGAGACTTGTGTACCTTGATGGGAGGTGTGAGGGGCAGTCCTGAAGGCCTCCTCAGGGGAAGCCCATTCTGACTGAGCCTCTGCTTGGTGTTGAGGAGCGGTCTCTTCACTGTGGCTCCATGATCATTACGAACTGAATCCACCCGGTCTGGTGTCGGTTTACCCAGCAGCTGAAAAGATACATTTTGGTAGAAGTTCATTAAAACTTCACTAAAATAGACTTCAGTCTTTCACTGAAATTCAAAAGCTTTTAATTTGCCCAAAATATGATACATACTTTTCTCTACAAGTGACAAGTTGATAATATTAAACAATTTGAATATTTCTTGCACCACTCCTTCAGATATGACTTAGCTGAAAGATTTTTTCATCTAACAGTCTGATTTGAGTCACATTTATGGCCACTATGTGTAAGTTGTGTCTTACTTCCCCATCTTAAGCGATGGTCTACAAGCTGGTCACAAGATCTAACCAGCTCTCTCTGCAGACATGACTATTGACATTGCAGTATGTGGGTGAAACTAACCAAATATTGTAACCAAGCACATGTGAAATCAGTATGGCAATATGACAAAAAACAAAAACAACAAATATATGCTGTTACTAACACATCATAACATGAGATTGGAAAGTATGAAATGACCTATTGCCCTAACAAACCCCAGCCAAACCTGAATGTGTGGGACATGGACTTACAGTGAATAATTCATGCAAAAAATGAAATAATGTACTCACCATTGAATTATTAGCATCAGGGAGGAACTGTCCAAACTCTGAGAGCAGATCTTCTTGGTTTTTGAAAAGCCTGGCCACCTGGGTGTAGACCTCCTGCTCTGTCAGCACTGGGGTGTAGCTCCCTCCGGCCTCCTTAGCATTGCGCTGCTCCTTCTGCCACATTGAGGTCAACAGTCAGAACAATTAAAACCACAACAATAAAACCAAAAGGATACCTGGTTGGTGAAGAGGATTTTTTTTCTTAATAAATAACCTTTACTTTGCATGTAATAATGGTAAAATTCAAGTAACAAATACACAACTTCGTCAAATTATGAGTACATGTTACTCCGCAGAAAGGGGTAAAGGTTTGCCTCATTCTTCAGTAAAGTTACTTGATTAACATAAGACAATAAGTTTGCTTTTTCCCCCCCGAGAAACCTTTACATGTTACATTTTACAGTGTTTGTCTCTGACGTCATGACATTTCATAGAGCTCATAATTTTGAAAGCACAGGAGTATGGACGTGGTGCAGCTGAATAATGCACAAAATTGTAATGCAACTTTGAGTGTCTGGAGAAGCACCATAAAATACTTGACACATAAAATAATCATCACTGACGTGAAAAGGAGCGCAGGTGCAAGAACAACATAGAATATGTAGTTAAATGTCAAAGCAGATGATGGTTGTTACAGAAATATTAAGTATCTGTTCACATGCACACAGTACAAGTACAAGGTCTATCTCTATAAGCACAAGCAATGATTTTTTTTCTTCACAATATCATAAACTAATCTGAAACGCACCACTGTTGTCAGAAGTAATGCCATCAGATTACCATGGCAACGGTGTGCACTCCATCTTAAAAGGTACGATATGGAACTTTTCTGGAGGAGGGCCCGCAACATGCTTACTATGTCACTATGGAGATGTTATTGCTTTACCTAGAACATTCCAAAATCTCTAAGGGAGACCAGCAGATCAACGGAAAGGCGAGCTTGCCCACAGTAAGATTTTGGTAATGAATTAGCAAAAATGTTTAAAAATTTGAATTGTAATCGAATACATGCAATCGATCGATATTTTTATTTTCAAACTGTGGAACGTTTCAGGTAAAATAACATCTTCAAGGAGACAAGCGGGTGCCAGCCTCCACTCCCACCAGAAAAGTTACACAGTGACAATTGCCTCTTTATACAAAAATGGATAAATGCCTCAGTATGGGATAATGACATCAAATAGTGGAAAACAACTCATTACCTGGTACGTGTGTAAGATTTCCAGAAAGGCTTTGTAGATGTCTGGCTGTCCCTGGAAGCGGTTCTTGATCTTGTTGACATAGTTGATGGCGTGGTTGAACTCCACAGGCTGGTTGTTCTGGGGCGGTGGTCCGCTGGATGGGGTGCTGCTCACAGGGGTGTGGCACTGGGCTGGAGGGGAGCGTGGGGAGGCGTATGATGGGTTGGACGGGTTGGGCTGGGTGGTGGGTGTGTGGGCCGGAGACTGCAAAGGCTGGACAGATGGGAGTTGGGAAATGTTCGTGTAAATGCAGTGAGATTTATGTTTGTGGTTAAAAGTACACATTTATTTTAGTGTGAAGGTTGTAAGTCATAGATATTGGGATTTCAAGTTCAAAAGCAAATAGTCACTGAATAAACATTAAGTAATGGGTAATAGCTACTTGTAGTTGTGTAGTGTTATTTTAATATTATTATGCCCTTTTTCAGTTTAAATTTTTAATCAAATTTAATACAAATTTTCTGTACCATTTGTAAGCATTTGGAGTCAGGTTATGTTTAATAAAAATGTTTTAGATTCTACTCTTTGAATGAACTCAAAAATTTCAAAATCCTAAACAATGACATTTTTATCATTCCAATGTGACCTTCTCTCACTGCTACCAAATTATATTTAAGGTGGAACTAATTACTAAACGTACTTTTTCTCCAGGTAATTGAAATCTGGCTCATGCCACATTGATATGTGTCACTCTGAATTCAGTTTTATACATTATGACTGTGGTCACTGATTTGGAGAAGCGTCACAACACCGGAACTTTTGTTACATCCAGCTGAGAGAAAAGCACAAATATCTTCCGTGTCCACAAATACACAAAACGCTCACACATTTTTCACAAACTAAATAGTTAGTATTGACACTGAAATAGTCTGAAGTACATCTGTCTACGTCACAATGTTTATTTTGGTTTGTTTGGGCGCTTAGCCTTCGGCTTCTGTACACACTTCAATGTTGCTCTGTGATTGGCTGCCCACTACCTGTCAAGCCCTGTCGCATCAGTTGGGGCCAAGACTCTCGTGAGTTTGTGAACTCATGAATATCGTGAGAATCCATGTTTCTGTACAAGGTTAAGTAAACTGTATGGTGTCTGAATAGCAATAGAACAATAGCTTTTGTTCCTAATCATTTTTTGGCAATTTTAGTGCTAACTAGGTATATGTGCAGCTTTCTTGTCCAAAACAAACAAAAAAAATGTGTGTGTTGTCTGCAGCAGCCACTGTAATTTCAAGTACTATCTGACATCACACAAGACTGTCCGTATTAAAGACAGGCTTTTAAGATTACAAACGGGCGGAGCAGAGTTAGGGGGGTTAGTGTGGATATCTGTTAGACCAATCACACTGTTCCTCATATGTCCACACCTCACCCCTCCTCTTCCCTCACTGTCCCATTTAGTCCTTCAGGTACCACACAGTTTGGTAGCTCTATTTAAAATGTGGTTGTAGGAGTTAAGTGTTTTGTCTCATTTTAAGATCTTACATTTAAAATTTTTTGTTTGTTGTTTTGTTTTGTCAAAATAGCAATACTTATTTAGAAGTGAAATACTCAATAGTGGACTGAAATCCGTGTATCATTCGTTTTTCAATATAAAACCAAAAATAAGAAAACGAAAAAACAACAGTTTTCTTCGCTATTTGTCTCCAAAACCAAAATGAAAAAACGGATAACGATTCGTTTTTTCAGTTTTCGATTTTGTGTTTAAATGAAGAATGGAAAAAACGGATAACGGCCGTTTCCCGTTTACGTGACTTCCGTGACTGCGATGCCGAACTTTTGCACCGGGTACGGACTGAACTAGAACTGATCCAGGTCCGAGACCAGACCGGGACTAGAGCGGGACCAGAGCGGGACCAGAGCGGGACCAGAGCAGGACCAGGGCGGACTCCAAGCTTTGACTCTGAGCCTCCGCAGGGTCCAAGCCTCAGCTTCGAGCTCCGGCCCTGCCGTGGGCTCTGAGCCTCCGGTCTGGTCTCGGTCTTGTCTCTGTCTCAGGCCCGCTCTGGTCCCGCTCTGGTCCCGCTCTGGTCCCAGTCTCAGTAGCGCTCTGGTCCCGG
Organism: Boleophthalmus pectinirostris; assembly: GCF_026225935.1. Taxonomy (NCBI): domain Eukaryota; kingdom Metazoa; phylum Chordata; class Actinopteri; order Gobiiformes; family Gobiidae; genus Boleophthalmus; species Boleophthalmus pectinirostris. Next base: position 5,333,658 of record NW_026571140.1, read on the forward strand.
TCTGATCCCGGACCTGGTCCATTTGAACCAAAAGCTCTTAGTTCGGTTCGTTTTCGTTGGTGTGAAAGCGTCAGTTGGATGCTTTGCTCCACCTCGGAACCAGCCGCGGTTCTGGAGCAGCCCGTCCGGACCTGTAGTCCACAGCGCATTCTCACTTTCCCCGCACGGAACCAGCGTGGAGACGATGACACGGAACCGCTCGGACCGCTGGTCTCGGTCTCAGTTCCGCTCTGATCCCGCTCTGGTCTCGGACCTGGATCAGTCCTGGTTCACTCCGTACGCGGTGCAAAAGTTCGGCATCGCAGTCACGGAAGTCACGTAAACGGGAAACGGCCGTTATCCGTTTTTTCCATTCTTCATTTAAACACAAAATCGAAAACTGAAAAAACGAATCATTATCCATTTTTTCATTTTGGTTTTGGAGACAAATAACGAAGAAAACTGTTGTTTTTTCGTTTTCTTATTTTTGGTTTTATATTGAAAAACGAATGATACACGGATTGACTGAGTATATAATTTTTTTTTTCTAATCTAATCTAAAGTGTAAACTTACCTTGTTGACCTTGTTGGGCAGAGGCTGTGCGTGTGCCGTGGGGGTAGGGGTGGTTGGGGTGACGTGGGGGACAGAGGCCGGTGTGCTTTGCTGCTGCTGCTGCTGGGGTGGGGGCGGGGGCTGGCTTGTGGGTTGGCTGGCAGGTTGGCTGGGAGCTCCAGTCACTGGGATGTTGTGGACAGACACGCCGTGGGGAGTGATGTAGTGGATCTGCCCGGGCGTGGTCACATTCACCATGTCATTGGTCTGGACCTCGATCTTGTACCCAGGAGGCAGGAACGTGTTGAAGCCCATGATGAGGTCTGGGTGGCCTTTGAATAGCTGTGACACGCGGTTTATCACTCCGGGGGTGTCGATGCTGTGAGAGAGGATCAGTTCACAAGTGGGTTTTCACACGTGGATTAACCAAACAGAGAAAAATCATGGACCACTCGCATCAAAGCAGCTTGTGAGCAAAAACTAAACATTTTTAAAAAGGACAGTCGTCTTCACACTGCCACTAGTTAGGTTGATTTAAAAGAGCTCTGAGAGCTCTGTGAGAGTGGAGTACTTGAGCCAGTGTGAACTCAACAGTCGCATTGTAATTAAAAGACCTGGTGCTCTCAGAGCGGTTCCACTCTCACTCAAAGGCAGGGCTAATGTGCTGTGAAAGCGGCTGATCTACATAGTCCGCATGACATTAAAAGTGCTTGGAATTGGCACTCGGATCACACATATTTGTATGAATGGGCGCTGCAGAGCGGTTGTTTGACATGTTCATCTGATGAGACAATTTGGATCAACTAAACATCAGTGAGACACATCTCCTGCCTGTCTGCACAGGGGAGCTTGGGTCTGCCTGCACAGGTAAGCCTGGATCTAGCAATCACTCAAAAAACATTCTAGACTTGAAGGCTAAATCGAAGAAAAAAAAAAAAATGTAATTAGCGACACTCCACCAGAGTACATCTTTTATATTGTTAGAAGGTCCGCAGTGTCACCACAGAGAGCATTGTTATGGGGAAGCGTTGCTGTACTACCAGAAATAGAATGGCACATGGAACGTCTCCTAGGGAATTACATTAGAAAATACTTGCCTCTGAGACTTGAATTCTTTCATTATATCCAGGAAATCATTGTAAACTTGTGGTTGATTTCCAAACTGTAATTTTACTTGATCCAGGTAGGAGAGGGCATCTTCAACCTAACAAAGTTTATGAGAGTTATGCATCAAATAAAAATAAAAATAAAAGCAGACTATAAATTTAAAGTAGTTTGTGCAGGTACCTTTAGCCTTTGAAACTGCTGCTGGCCCTGTGTGGAGGCGAGCGCTGGCGCTGGGTGGACGTGCCCTTGGACCACAGTGGGGCCCTGGCTCTGCACTGTCAGGTTGTGTGTGTGGGGCCCGACGTGAGGGGCCACACTCTTCACTCCATGGCCACTACTGCTCTGAGCCATGGTAGGCACCTTTTACACAAGAATCAATTACTTCAGATTTTTAATATGATATAAAAACATAACATACAAAAAATTCAATTCTGTCAAATGGACAAAAGTAGTTTTTTTTGTCCAGTTGACAGAATTGAATTGGATTAAACCAATACAATATGAACCCTAAACTACTGTGGTAAGTAGCTTCACTGACTGTCAGCTATGAATGTGGAAAAATACCTTGCACAGGACATGTGAAGGCTTATGCTTTTGAAGAAGTCTTACTGTTGGGGAATTTTAGAGGTATATTCTCACTACAAGTGTACATAAGGACAAAATACAAACTTTCAAAAACTTCTCGTCTCTGCTTAGACATAAGACAGAAGAAAATACTCAGTGTTCATGGACTAGACTGCTCATTTTATTTTTTATAGATCGTAAACTCAATGTGGGAAGTCTGCTCACCGGAAAAATGCACAATTTTCAAAACTTTTTAAGCAATACAACCACCTGTCGTTGAATAAATACAAGGTAGAAAAGTTTAAAGCAGTACTGTGGAACATTCTAAGTAAATGAATATCCTTGGAGAAAAACAGGTGGCAGATCATTCCCGAGTAAGGTTCTTTAAACTATACTAAAGAATACACTCAAAACAATTAAAAAATTCAACAAACTGCAACTGCATTTTGTAGTTTGCACTATAACTAAAAGCAAACAGTATCTTACAAATACTAAAAGCCCTGAGCATGATACCTGGTAGCCTTGTGGGAGTGAGTACTGGATCCCGCTAGTTGGCTGCATGTCTGCGGGGACCTCTACTGCAGTAGGGGCCGGGGTGAGGGTGCGGTGCTGCAGGCCCTCGGGGAGCCCTTGGGTGGGGGGTCGACGCTGCTGCTGCTGCTGCTGCTGCTGCTGCTGCTGCTGCTGCTGCTGCTGCTGCTGCTGCTGCTGCTGCTGCTGCTGCGAGGAGAACACTGCTTCCTGGTCCACCACACGTTTCTTCATCGTGAGGACATACCTGAGGTGGTTGAGGCACCTGCAGCAAAGGAGGACACAAATATTACTCAACTCAGTATATCATTTTTGACACCCAAATGATCATTTTAAAAGCTCTTTTTAGACCATATTTTCATTTTCAACACATAATAATTTGTAATTATTTTATAACGTGGTGGTATGCTAGTTGTGACTCAAGATGAAACTGTTCAGGAAAGGTCACAATTTACTTTGTTTTTCAGTATCCATACTTACCTAAACAAGTGTAGTATGTGTCTGATTTTTGATACTTTAGACAACCCTAGAACTGACGTACACACATTATTTTTTACCAGCTGAGTTGGTTGACTTAAGGAACAAACCCAAGTGCAACAGTAGCAGTGTTCCCCAGTAGTTTATACATATTGATTTTACAATTGTCTTATATGCTAAGACTGAAAAACCTAATCAAATAAGTGTGACTACTAGACTATAAGAAACAATTGCTGTTGTATTTTGACAATCGTAACTTATCTGGACCGTACACACTCTAAATGGTAAATGGTCACATTTTTCTACAGCGCTCTTCCACCTTCAAGGCACTCAAAGCGCTTTACAACAAGGAACCACTCACCCATTCACACACACACACACACATTCACACACCAGTGTACGCAGACACTGTGGGCAAGGTGGGTTAAGTGTCTTGCCCAAGGACACAATGGCAGCATACATCTGTGGGAGCTGGAATCACATCAGCCAACCTGTGGGTCAGTGGATCTGACCACTCAACCTGTGATGTTTATGTCAAAAGCTGGAATCAAACCGCCAACCTTCAGATCAGTGGGCGAATGCTCTACCAACTGAGCTACTGCTGCCCCACTCTATATCCCAAAAGACCTTTTTATTTTGACAGTGGCATTATTAAATCTAAATATCAAAAGAGAATAAACCATTTCTGATTTTGATCAAGAACAAAACACTTTATTTGTATATATTCTCTAGTTAGAAAAGTCTCAATGTACAATATTAGTCAACTAATCAAAAACATGTATCACTGACTAGTCAACAACTAAAATAATTGGTAGATGCAGCCCTATGTAGTATATACAAACTGTTTGCAGTGCTCCAGAGTCAGCTGTCAGACATGGCCTGATCTTCTGTCTAGGCAGCAGAGTGCATTGTACTTTGAAATTCCATCACACAAATAAAACAGTTTTATTGGGAAAAAAAACAAAACAAAAACATTTAGTTATCCAGACCAGGGCTCTATCTCTCATAGGTGACCATGAGCTCCATGTGTGGTGCAATTAGTTGCACATAAAAAAAATAATAATAATAATTAACAAAAACATTATTATACATGAAATGCCCTAAGTTTTGCATCTAAGGTACAGACACTTGATTGGATGATTTAGTCATGTGACAACAAACTTGTCAGAGCCCACATAATATTTGGATTTTTTTTTTTTATTATTTGAAGAACAAGACTGTGGGACAGAGAGCTATTGGTGATAAACCCTGAACTATACTATAAACTCACATTAGGGTCTGTCTACAAAAACAAGTAGGGTATGTGTTAAACATATCACCATGACAGACTACCTTCACATCTGGCAAGAGACAACGTAATTATTGTTCAAGTATAACCCTATTTGTCAATTATTTTGTGATGTGTATGTTCAGAGTTCACCCTTCTTGCATATATTTATCTTTGAAAAAATATAACTGCTTTCCATATGTAGGTATAGTTATGTTTTACAATGATCTTGTCGCAGCTTGTATTTATATTTGCATCATACACGGCAGAAATGGGGACTTGTATCACTTATGTAATCCTTTGTTGAAGCGGCAGTAGAAGATTCTTCGCACAACACATTTGCTGACGGTCCCTAAGCAGACGTCATTACCGCCGGTCACACACTAGCGCACTCCCCTCTCCGCTGCTCCTCTCCCGCGGCAGGAGCACGGAGACACGGCCAGGCGCGGAGGGAGCACCGAGCACCGTCTATTCGACCCTTTGACGACGGAAACCAGTTGGAGGACGTTTAGTACAGGCGAGAGTCCGTGAAAGGGCTGAATATTGGCGCTGCAGCGGGAGGACTGGGCCGAGGGCAGGTCGCTGGCTGCTCGTAGGCGCTGTCTGTGTCCGCACGTCGCTGCTGTGCGCGGCTCTGGCTCTGCTCTGGCTCATCCCCTCCCCCTCTCTGACAAACACCAGCCTCCACCATAGGCTCTGCCATAGGCTCAACCAGGGCTCAGCGCGACCCTCTGAGCTGCTCATGTCTTCGGCTGTCCGCTCATTGACGCCGGATGGACACTCGGCTATCTCTCCTAAACGTCTTATTTGAACACACATTGAGTTTCCAGCGCGTACCCGGTCATCCCCGTATTCCACACCGTAAACCGGACTGCGCTCAATAGAACATTGCGAGATATTTTTGTGACACCTCTCGAACAAGAAACAAAAACTGCACTTTGTCCAAGATAAAAACGCAACTCCCAAAGCTTCCTCTAATCCAACGACATTCAAGCCACCTGTATAGCTTTAGCACGGGCTCGAAAAGTTTCATCAAGTAGTTAGATCAAGTCCTGAACCAAGTTCCGAGTGAGAGAATGCTAAAGGCTAACTTGTGGAGCTAACTCTACGTCGCGCTGACGTGAAGTTATGCACAATAGTAAAAAACAGTTGCCACTCAAATCACCCTGTCATCTGTGCACATGAACACAGAGCTGAAGAGAGGATGCACCACAACAAGCACATTATGCAGCTGTTGTCGAGAAGTCCGCTGTGTTTAGCTTTAGCTTCAGAGCTAAATCATGGTCAGAGCTCATTGCGTGTTAGCTCACATCTGACTAGCGCGAATCATTTTAACATCCCTCAACCAGTCGCTTCTCCTTTCTCCAATGGTGATGATGATCAAAGCGACCCTCTTGTGCAATAACACATCTCAGCGGGGAACCGTCCACTGTTAGCTTTCCGCTTACCGTATTTGACAAGGTTAGATAGCAGGCAGCTGACTAAATGCTACAACACCCCGACCAGAGGCTAGCTTTGGCTAACAGGCGACCAGGACTCACCTCTCAGCGGGACAGCCACCGCAAACAACCCGACACACCAGTGGACAGAGGCGCAGTGCACCACCTGCGGCTTTCGTGCTCACAAAACTGTGAAAGGATGCAAAGTTTTCCGATAAAAAGGCCAAAAATCCCGTAGCCCGTAGTGGTCCGCCGCTAACAACAGTGGATGTATGAGCGGTGTTCCTGCACACACAGGCGGGGCGGAGCGTCCGGCGGGGCGGGCACGTCTCCGCCCACCCGCCAGCGCCATTGGTCCAACCCAAATGAAAACACACAAGGCAAACCTCCCCGAGAGTTCGCTCAAAGCTTTTCCCAAACTTTTGTCATCCGTTTGCCCAGAGGAGGTAGAGTAGGCAGATTGTATTTATTCTAAAAGATACCAACTATAGGCCTACGCGCTCAAATAGAAACGAAAGACTCAAATAATGACTCAAGCATAAAAAGTATTTGTGTTTTTTTATTTTTTAAGTAAGTATAAGTATATTTTTATAAGTATATTTATATATTTATATGTATATTTTATAAGTTTAAGTATTTTTTAAGTAAGTAAAAGTATAATTTAAGTATTTTTAAGTAGTTCCCTAATAACTAGACCTTATTTGAAGATAAGATGCAACAAACTTGAATATTTCAATCATTTAATTTAGCCAACAAGCCTTTGTCACCTGCAGATTGTGGGAGGAGGAATCTAAACTACCACTAACACTGCTTTTTGGATTTTCTTTCATGTACAAAGCACTAGACCTTGGTATGAGCCTTCTGAATCTACAGTGATCATGTTATGACATTACTGAACAAGAAACAAGATATGTTTAATATAGTTTTATTTTCAGAAAATATATAGTCTTTGAAGTAGTAAAGATGGTTTTATTTGCCTTCATCTGACCAGGGTTTAGAAGGAGCTTACAGATAAAAAGTAAACATTTAAAATATTTCTTTTTCATACATACCGTGATTTCAAATGTGCAATTTGAGAAAGGCACTCAGTAGCACTAGAAAGTATTGCGTCATTTTATATTAGTAATTCAGCAATGAATAAAAATTTAAGTATTCAAAGAGTTATGTAGAAAGTTTCTTCCTTGTCACCACACGACATATTCAGAGGAAGGGCTTAAGAATGACACATACAAAAGCCACTATTGCGCCCACAGCCAAAGATGGAGCTTTTTCTGGTGCTGCAAACAAAAAAGACATGAGTTTGAATAAAACATCAAAGCACATCAGACAGATGGCTGAAATACTGAAATGCATCCAGTGTTACAGATTGAACTACTGTCTAAAAAAAAAAAAAAACTTTAAAAAGCTTATTTACTTTATTTACACTTTTAGCTTTTATAATCTTATAATCAAATATAAAGAGTAATATGTTTGGGTATGGTTTTTAGTTACCAAAGCAAATAATAATAATGAATGATTTTAAAGTGAATTTGAATTATTCATGTTTGTTATTCAAGGCTGACGTAATTCCTACAAAAGTTGGGTAAAAAGCTTGTAACTAGTACTCAGAGTAGTATTTTTCATGCATATTTTTTTACTTTTAAAGTCAGGACTAAACATCATCAGCAAGACTTTGCTAGTCATTTTAAACCTAGTGTTGTCACAACTCGATTTTCATACTGTGTAATAAGACTTAATACTCAATTCAGATTCTAAAACCACAATGATAATTAAAAACTTTCTTTAGACAATAGAATGTGATTTTCAAGATTAAACCATAATTCTTTCTTTTATTTATATTGTTGTACTTATATTTGTGTAATCTGTCAGTCCTGAGCCTCGTTCTCAGCAATCATTCTATTCAGGGAAGGTTCATTTCTGTCCTATGAATGTGTCTTTTTTAGTACTGATGCCTGCTCAAATTAGTGTCTAGTTTCAATACTAGTTTTAGCATCAATTAGTATCTGCCTGGTACTAATCTGCATATTCCCTGAGCTCTGGCCAATTAGCACAGACAATCCAAGACTGTTCTGTATGTTTGTCAGTATAGAGAGGAGCAGAGACAGCCATAGCTTGGGAGAATACAGTACTCAGTAACTTATATGATTTAAAATATAACTAATTACTATTGCAAGTACAAGTTTAAAATCTACTCAAAAAAGTGCCTGTTAGAATAATTGTGTATATGTTATCCCATATTTTCTATGTATTGTTTTTGTGTGAATAATGTTTGTGCTTATAACTATGCAGTGACTTGTCACCCACTCTGCACACCGCTAAAACAATGACTTAGTCAGCACTTTTCTGAGAAAGAGGACGGCTCTCACTTTGCTGGGAAAGAGGGCAGCTCTCAAGGATGGCAGAAAGAAGGGGACGTGCTGGAGGGGACGTGCTGATCCTAAAGATGCTACAACAATGATGCTACACCTTATCGGCCTGATGTTTCTACTGTTTTTTGCTGTTTTCAACCCCCCCCTTAGAGAAACACCCATTGTAACTAGGGACTCCCTTATGACAATAAAAAGAGGAGACACAGGGAGTGCATTCAGAGCGGGTAGAGATTGTAACGGTAAATGCACTCTCTGTCCGCCCTCCTCATGAGAAAACAATATTAATCTCTTGTCTTTCTTCTTACTTTTACAATGTTTAGGTGGGCTTAAACCTGACAGTGCCCCAAAAATTTACTTAATTACAGTAACGTGAGTATTTGTATCAGAATCAAGGACAAGTATGAACACCCCCAAGATTCCCAGAACCCCTGTTTTTCAAAACTCTTACCGTGCGAAGTTGTGGGAGCTGCAGTAGTGGTGGTAGTAGTGGTGGTAGTAGCTGGGGCAGTAGTAGTAGTGGTAGTGGTAGTGGTAGGGGTAGTGGTAGGGGTAGTAGTAGTAGTGGTTACGGGAGCAGTGCTAAGGGTGGTGGGTGGGGCGGGGGTGTGCACGAGGCTGACAGCAGGGGAGGTGATGGTGTAGGAGCTGCTGAATACGTTGTTGACCATGGCAGAGCGGGTGAGCCTGGTGGTGCACAGGTCTGGGCATTTGGCAGAGGGCATAGTGGTGATGCAGAGGTTCACTGTGCACCTCACGTACATCTGCAGGGGGGGAAAAGAAGGAGTTTAAATGGCCCATATTACGCTATTTTCTTATGTTATAATGTTTCCTCATCACAAACAGACCTGGAGTTGTGTTTTGTTTCATTTACACATGTTTAATGCACAAACCCTGCACATTTAGGCTTTGGGACTTCTTCTCTCAAACAGAAAACACATTGTTCCACCTTGTGATGTGGTAATACAGCAAGGGCTCTACTGTGTTTTTAAACTCAATGCAATTTCACTAGAATCATTTGAAGAATTTCAGCCTTACAATTGCCAATCTTTGCTGAACTAAATGAAAAAGGTAGCTGTCAATATGAAAAGTACCACTTTATGACATCACATGGAATAGAGCATTTTGAGCTGTAGACAAACTACTCAACTACTACTACTCAAACAGGTGTGTGTGTTTGTGTGTGAAACAAAACACAACTCCAAATTCAAATGCCCCTGAAAATCTCAAAAGGAAGACCTAAATTAGAATTTTTATTTTTTTTTGAAAGAGGGGGTAAAAATGACTTCTTGATGCTTTCTACCATGTTATCATCACAAACATGCCTCAAGTGGTTTTATATGCCATCCATGCATGTTTGAGTAATCTTGGAATCTCTCCCGGGCACTATTCAAACCTAGCCACGCTGGCGCCCCCTAGTGCCTCCTCTCAATTTCATTTCTCTCCAGCAAATAGGTCAGGAATCAGAATACACTAGATGGTTCACAAAAACCCCGAAGTGCAAGTTTGTGCACCAGCCAATCAGCAAAGAGCCATATATTCAGTGTTGTCAACGATTCCCAAGAATTTAAAGCCGGAAAAAGAGAATGTTTGGTGAATTTCATCAGATTAATATACCAGTTAACCCCGTTAGCGGTGCATTACATATGTCACGACCAAATAGCAGCGATTGATTAAATGATAAAAAGTACCCGCCTACCATCAAGCAAACGAAATCTAACAGTGTGAGGTCAGACAGTTTTTTAGAAAGTGAATCAGGCTAATTCAAACCCTCCTGTAGAAAAATTTTAGTTTTTTTTGTTTCCTACTGCTTTATTGTGTGACGATGCTACTAGGTTGTGGTAGTGGATTTGTTTTGGATTAATAATGTAAAAGTCTAATGTCTTTAAAACATCATATTCATATCTAATAGAATGGGATGTTCTACTTACTACGGAGCCTTTG
>NW_026571140.1:5344384-5446884 GCF_026225935.1 Boleophthalmus pectinirostris
TCGTAACCTCCCCAAAAACACAAACCTGGAGGTGTGTTCGGTTTCATTCACTCATGTTTGAGTACCACTTTATTATAAGTCTGTCTACAATAAGTCTTCTCAAAATGCTCTGTTCCACCTTGTGATGTCATGGTGGGAATTTTAAACTTAACAGCTCCTTTTACATTTAGCTCAGTATACACAGGCAATTCCAGAGTTGAAATTGTAGTCAAGGTGTATGGAGTTTACAAACACAGTGGAACACCTGTATTACCACATGACATCACAAGGTGGAACAGAGCATTTTGAGCAGACTTATTGTAGATTTATAATAAAGGGTTACTCAAACATGTGTGACGAAACAGAACACAACTCGAGGTACAGTATGTTTTTTTATGAGGAAACAACATTAGTCTCCTTCACTTTTATTCTGTGTTTTTTAATACCGTGTGAGCTTTGTGGTTCTGTTCTCTGTGTCTTTTAGTATTATTATTATTTTTTTTTTATTTATTGTTTTTTTTGTTTTTGTTTTTTTTAAGAAGTGCCTTTATTTATTGATTTTATTATTTGTGTTCATTGATTTTATTATTATTCTTTTATCTATTGATTTTCTATTTTTTAAATTTTTGATTCTAAGTTTTGCATTGCTATTTGAAGTACTTTGGAAATGGTCTTGTTTATAAAATGTACTATACAAATAAAGCTGGACCTTTAGTTCTGCCCATTAGCCATAATTCAGGCTGACAAATCTGCAATCTGACAATTAAAGCAGCAAATTACACCACAGAATCCTGACCTGCCCTTCAGCTCAAGTTTAAAATTATAGGGATTCTAAAATGTCACATGAATGCAAGCTATTTCTTTTATTTTTGTCTTTCCTAGCTCTTGTCTTGAATAGTAAAGTGTGACTTCTGAGAGCACTATAACAGCCTACAGGAGCGTGTGTATGTGGACTGAGTCTGGTTTACCACAGCCTTGGTGCCACAGCCCTCCAGTGGGATCTTTGCCGTCAAGTGGGTGCTATTATAAGAGACGGGGCAGGTGGGGCTGTTGAGCTGCAGTTCATTGATGTTGATTCTGGTGAAGGAGCTGATGGGCAGGACCAGGGACATCTCCGTCTTTTCACAAGTCAGGACTGTGGCGTGTACAAGGCAAAAAGGAAGAAGAAGAACGCCAATGACAAATATAATAATAGTATAATTGTAATGCTTTGTTAGTTAAAGATTGTGTTGTGATCTTACCAGTTCCAGTAGGAAGAGCCATCATTTCTCCTGGAAAATGAAAATAATAATAAGTCAAAAATCTTCTCATGTGGCTATGTGTAGTATTTTTCCCTTGTTTACTAATTGGATGCTAAACTATATTTATATAATTATGCCTTATTTAACACCATTCTCTTGCTATTTCTGCAACTTATTTAGAATGTATTATTACCATTTATATATGTTTTTCTCTTTGTTATTATATTATATTGTAATATGTGAGCTACTCTGTCCAAGTTAGTTTATTTTCTTTGCATAATCATATATCATATTACAATGATTTAACACAGAAATTATACATTTTATGCATATCACTAAAGTTATTCTACAGACCAAAGGGGTTTAGGATGAAGTTTTAACACTTACACACTTTTAGGAGTGCAGGAAATAATACGTACTTAATTCTTTTGGTATACACACATACAGAATACAAATTATTACAGTATACAGTAATTTCCTTTGTGGATCAATAAAGTTTGTCTAAGTCTAAGTGTAACTCTAACTAACTTATAAGGGGCCTACAGCAATATATAAGTAAATAAAATAAAAAAGTTTGGTTCAGTAATTATTGATTGATTGATTGATTGCTTCGTTTTTATTTCGAGTTTGTGCCAAGAGAGAAATAATAATCATGTATACTACATAAACATTGTAAACAACATTTCTCGAAAAGGAGTGGGAAGAAGAAAACTTATATTAACCCACCCCTATTATAGTTCCACAAACTAGATTTGTTAGACAACTATACAATCCAAACTATTTATTCATAATTACCTTTTTTATATACCAGTATATATTCGTAGTAAAGCTAACCGAGACCAATTTGGATACACGTGGTGGTACGGGTGGTAGGTATGAGTTAAACGGATGACTTTTTGGCAAGTTTAAACAAAATTTTGGTTTCAGGAAGTGGTTCAATCTTGGAACAGTGAAATCTTTGTTTAGACCCCGTTTTATTATTAGAAGAGAACGTGTGAAGTCTCATGTTACCCTAATCAGTAAGGTTAGTAAGTGAGCTGAAGATTCATTCAAGTTTCATCTTTCTTTATATAAATACATTGTAGAAGTTATACAAGAAGAAGTTTGATCTAAAGTAGTGATAAGAGCTGTTTTATACTTACGTTGGTACAGCCATACACATCTGGGCTCGGACTGCAAACTGGAAAGACAGAAAGTTTCCGTCAGCCTCCAACAGGTATTTGATTGATATTGATATTGATATTTGATGAGGAGATAAAAGAGTACGTTTGAAATTACTCACTTTGGGGTATTGGCCACAAAGCAGATGGGCAGTAGACGAGCCAGCTTGTTCTCTGAGCGCACCCAGGCGATATTTAAAGAGGAGACGGGTCCCAGGGAGAGGAAATCACTTCTGTAGAGCTGTGGAGGCCCGATGACTGCGATCTCGGTCACACTGCAACCACAAGCACGCACAAGGGTATATTTTAGAATCAAATCAATGTTTCAAAACTGCGCTGCTTCGCTTTTCTGGTGGAGGATCCGCTGCCACCTCATCTCCATGGATGTGCTATTGCTTTATCTGGAAAGTTCCACAGTATGGCATTAAATGTTAAAGTTTGGATGGGCAAATTATGACACCAGGTTACAGGTTGCAGGTTACAGATCAGATCTGTGAACAGGCAATCCTGCTCATTACAATGTTAGTTCCTGCTCAACATTAAAAACGTCTAATCAAATAAATAAAAAGATAAATTTAATGTCATACTGTGGAGCATTCAAAGGAAAATTTATTAAAGGAGCAGCCGGTAAATGCTAAATCAAACTATTCGATTTTAAATAATCTGCAGAGGTCCAAAGTCATTCCTCACTTAGCAACCATTCTAATTATCCACCACAGTTTATAAGAGCTTTTCACAACTTTTAGAAATCAGTGCAATGTTTTGCCGTGACGGTAAAGCTAATGACAACTAGCATGTTAATGTGCACTTCCTGATTAACAAGAAACAAGAACAAGAAAATGCTTTATAATTAGACACAGACAGTACACAGCTGACTTATTTTGATGTCAAAAGCCTCTCATACATCTGTACTGAGGCGAGGAAAAATAGGGTAGGGCCTTTAAAGGGTTTTCATGGAGACAAGCAAATGGCAGATTCCCCATCAGAAAAATTACACAGTGCACCTTTAAGACAGCACACCAGACACAATTTATATTAGCATATTTTTAATCCAATGATTTCACTTTAATTTTTTCCTATAATTTTCCACCCTTTTTCATGATTGGAGGACAAAAAAAACCTTTGATTTGCTCCTAAACCTTAAAGAAGACCTATTGTGCTTGTGTCTGCTGTATAGTTCTAATATATGTCACCTGTGGATTGTAATTTGGATATTTTAAATCGCAATATTCATCTGAAACGACTTAATAAAAGAAACACATCTGCAACGTAGGTGCTGTCGGCGACTCCTATGGATGGCTGCAGATCACACTAACAAGTAGAGGATTTTTTTCATTTGTGCGAACATGACTACACAAAGCTGCCAAATCCTACGTGTATCACAGATTAAGAAAATAAAAGAGGAGGATGAAGTGAGTACAAAGCAATGGGCATGTGCCTTTGGCAGTGAAAACTAAATGAACATAAGCGATTAAAGTTTGCTTAAACGTGCACAAATCACTCCAAATACAACTACGAATGAGTAAATGGTGAGGAGATGCAACTAATATGGTTAAAAGTTCTGAAAAGTCGATTTTGCATAATAGGTCTGCTTTAACTGACATCAATTTAAAAAGATGGATTGATGTTAAGTTTCTTGTTGTAAAAAAGAATGATTACTGTGTGGACAATATGAATTTTCACATTTTGCATTAGACAAAAAGATGTGATATGTTACTGACATATTAAAAACAGATTTATGATAAGAAAATAATATATAGCTTTTTTTAAGTACAGTATAAGGGATTGTCTTGTAAAAGTATTTGGTGGGGTAATCATCTTTTGTGCACAAGAAACATTGTTTTACAAGAATGTGTGCATCTGTTTACCAACCTGGTTGCAAACTGACTCCTGAGACCTGTATACTGTAAAACCAAAACTACATCATTGCAAGTGGCTTTATTTGTGAAATGTACACAGTGATGCTTGTGAAAATAATTTGTCTGTCAATGTTGTCACTATCTATAGAGAGAATACATAATTTAAGTGATAGTTTGTGGGAAAAAAGTTGAGAAGAAAAGTACAAAAATACAGGAAGTAGCACTGAGTTCTAAAAACAAACTCCATTCAAAATATACAGACGTGGACAAAATTGTTGATACCCCTCTGGTAAGGAAAGAAAAATCAACAATGGTCACTGAAATAACTTGAAACTGAAAAAAGCAATAATTAAAAAAAAAAAATCCTGAAAAAAAAAGGCACTCTGACTGAATATATTAAAAGTCCTTTATTTCATGAAGGGACGCGTCTCTCAATTCTACTGAACATCTGTGAAAGGAGCTGAAAGATGCTGTCTGGAGAAGGAACCCTTCAAACCTGAGACAACTACAACGGTTTGCTCACAAGAAATGGGTCAAAATACCTATTGACCAGTGCAGAAGTCTCATTGACAGTTACAGAAATCATTTGCTTGCAGAGTTTGCCTCAAAAGGTTGTGCAACAAAAAATTAAGAACCATCATTTTTGTCCAGGCCAGTTTCATTATTTAGTTTTCTCTAATAATTCTGTTGAACCACAGGTGAAAAGCAATATTTGAATTTTCATTTTCAAGTTATTTCAGTGATTATTGTTGATTTTTCTTTCATTGCCAGAGTGATACCAACAATTTTGTCCACATCTGTATATATGTGATGTCATTGATTTTTATAAGTCTAATCATCATTATTCATTTCTTCGTTTACTTTATGGTTACATTATGCTTCTTAGGGAATTATGGACATTATATATATTAACATTATAATTAGGGAATTAGATGTACAAGAACAACCAGAAAGTAATTTTTTTAGTAGAACCTTAAATATACTGATGCGAACAATGTTTTAGTCAAATCTAACTTGTCTAACTTTCCATTTGCACTTTAAAGTCTAGTATGTGGAGAGCAGTCTAGAGCAGCACCTTTCATCGTTTGAATCGTAGTTGAGGGCGAAGGATTTCTCGTGGAATGAGAGGATGTAGAGGACAGAGTTTTCCTTCGGATTGTTGGCTGAGGCCACAGGCTCCGCACTGCAGCTGAGACTCCCCTTCTCAACTGTGACCACAAAAACACAGAGACAGCACAGCAACAGGGTCAGGTCAAAAGGGACAAATTCATCTGGAGGTACTGGTACTGGTACATTCTAAATATCTGCAATCTAATAAAAGTTTTAGCTGTCATAAAAGTGACAATAAAATGTATTAGAATCTGACATCATGTACTGTATTTCATTAGCCACTAGAGGGAGTATAGACCTTATTTCAGAAGTTTCCACAGGTGCCACTATTATCATTCCAACTGTATGTATATGCATACTCAACGGCAAAGAAGTTCTATAAGGGCTACAAAGCCGCTTTCAAGCCTCTCAGACAAAGGGTGCATTGTTGACTGCACATGAACTTGAGACATAATGAAGATTTTTCTCTAATTCTACATTGAAATTAAAGTAACACTTGCT
This sequence comes from Boleophthalmus pectinirostris, assembly GCF_026225935.1. Classification (NCBI taxonomy): domain Eukaryota; kingdom Metazoa; phylum Chordata; class Actinopteri; order Gobiiformes; family Gobiidae; genus Boleophthalmus; species Boleophthalmus pectinirostris. The sequence continues at coordinate 5,350,235 of NW_026571140.1, forward strand.
CAATCAGAAGAGCAAGCCACACTGGAATGTAGCAGTCAGAAGTAACAATGTGCAGCGCAGAATAAGGGCAGTAAATCTATCATATCACAGATACACATTGACAGAGAAATTGCATTGCTGTGCTGCACCAAGGACATTCACTGCCAGCTTGGCCTTAGAGGTATAATACTCCTTACAACAGAAGCATAGTCAGACTAAGGCTGCTCGATTATGGAAAAAATCATTATCACGATTATTTTGGTCAATATTGAAATCACAATTACTGTCTTAAAACGATAATTTTTTAGCTATACGATGCATTTATTCAGCATTTCTCTCTCAAAAACACTTTGTTATTGATAACTTTCAAATTGAAAATAAATATAGGCTACAAATATGTACCTTAGAGAAGTTTTGCGATGTATATAACATAAAATGAATAAAATATACTTGAACATGAAATAAGGCATAAAAAACAGAAATGGATCCAAAATAAACTATATATCCAGCTGTTCTACAATCTCTATAATTGAAAAATAAAATAAATATACTTATTATACTTATTTATTTCAACTCAATTACATGAGTTTGGAGGTTGTTTGACACACAAATCAAAATCAAAATTTGATTAATTGCACAGCCTTAAGTCAGACTAGACTAGACTGGATTGGAATCCACTATCACAATGTGTTGAAGATTTATGTCTCTGGGTCCCGTACTGATATTAAATAAACTTCTGCATTTGAATCTCATGCCACTTCTCCAACCATAAACTTTATAAAGAAGTGAACTAAGCAGAGTTCAGCTCCACTCAAATGAACAGTTACAGGAGTGAATTTGGAGCCAGGCTTTATATAAGTTACAGGATTTTTTAAACAAACAAAAAAGCAAAATAAAACACCAGGATCTTATAGAGCGAGTTAATATGGACATTTTAAAACCAAAATGATGAGGCTCACTGCTGCAGTTACAGAGAGGGGGCCACAATATTTCAATATACCTGTAAAGTCAGTGGGATCCAGGGTCAGAAGGAGCCAGAAGAGCCGGAAGAGCCGCGTGCAAACTATCTAGGTCCATTTATATATACAGTCTATACTTCCAACTCTTGGCTATTTCAGTTAATTGTACAGCACACCTCAATCGTACTGAACGCAGGTGCTAAGATACAGTGTTTGTTTCTGAGAGACTGACCAGTGAGGGACAGGATGAATGGGACAGCACTCATTGGCTGGCTCGGAACAGGCTGCACTGTCTGAGGAGCGGGCACCAGGTCTTCTGCCATCATGTAAATGTGATACACTCCAGCTGTAGCATCACCAGTGAAAAGGAGCATACAATTTTTCTGGAACACAGAGCAGAGAGGGATGTCAACACTTGGCTTTATATTTCTATTTCAGATTTCATAAGCATGGGTTTCAGTAGCTGTGTTTACAAACAAAAATCTGAATTGTATGTCATTTTAATAGTCTTGTAACTCCAGAAATCTGTAAGACTCTCATTTGGATTGCCAGTATCAGTGTAGAAAAAGGAGTCGCTCTCATTCAGTGTCTTGCCTAAAAATACTGAATGATTTGGTCCCAGTGCTTGTTTGATGCTGGGATTAAACCACCAACTTTGGGTCAGTGGGGGAACAGTGGTAGCCTGATTCATCAGCCGGTTTCACTTCGTGGAAACCGTCTGACCTCGCCACATTAGGATGTGTTCACTCAACGGTAGGCGGAAACTTTTTTTACTTATTTGGTTGTGATGTATGTAATGCGCCAAATCCCGTAGGAAGAAGGGCAATAACGTCTTTCCCCTTGATAAAATTCACCAAACATTCTCTTTGTTCCGGCTTTAAATCCTTGATCTCAGGAATCGTTGCCAACACAGAATGTCTGTCTTCGTCTACATTCATCTCAACCACTTTGTTTACTGTTGTACTGTAATACAAAAGGGACCCAGACAGGCTCTTGAGTTTGGCATCATGGCCTCACAGCTCACAGCTGATTGGCCAGTGCGTGGTCTACAACTTCTGGGGTTCTTACAAACCGTCTAGTGCATTTCGATTCCTGACCTAGTCGCTGGAGAGAATTTAAATTGAGCGGAGGCACTAGGTGGTGCCAGCCTGGGTAGAACAGTGGAGGATCAGTGGGGGATCACTTTACCACTGTGCTTTTGTTGCACTCAAAAAAGGTCATGGTACTAGACAACACAATGTATGAGAAAGGTAGAGGTAGATACAATTATTAAAACGATGTAGTTGAAATGTTATTCCAATATAGGTTTATAATGCCACAAAATTCGTATGTGCATCTGACAGGTCTCCATGCTCTTATAATTATGACTGGTTGAGTGGGTAGTATCTGTGGTTAATAGTTATCAAAGCTTTACATCAGTTGTGGTCGTTTATGAAAAAAAAGAAAAGTAACATAAATACAGGAATAACAGAAACAGAATATCTCTAACAATGTCTTCAATATGAAAAATTCCAAATTGCATGGACAATTTACTCTATAGTTTAAAAATAAATTTCATGAAATGAAGGTATTGTTTTGGCTCTTGTTTATATTATGGTTGCAAGAACAGAGCTGGAACTGAACTGGAATTACATCTACATAATGTTACTGTCCGTGTCCAGTAAGATTGTGAAATTCACCAAACTAGAAACAAAATTGCACTTTTTTGTATAACACCTTAAATATAATGATGCTGACAATGTTTTAGTGAAATAGTCTAACCGGCACTTTTAGAGGTGTAGAACTCACCGGGTCCAGCTCCACAAACGAGTGTGGTGTACAGTCCACACACTCTCCTTCTTCTTCTTTGGCAAAGCGACAGTGCACCTTGTCTCCATCCACATCTCTGACCGACAGAGGGAAGTGGTGAGGACACTTCTCCCGGGCCCTGCATCAAACACAAGGAGTCAGAACCTACCTACTCTGGGTCAGCCTCTCTTTGGACTAGTGTTGTCACGATGCTAAAATTTCAAGCTCTATTTTAATACTAAGGAAAATACTCTTTATTTAGGCAATAGAATGTCATTTTCAACATTATAACATACAACATACAATATACTTTCTTTTACAGAGTATCCCCAGTTTGGCTACCCCAAATTTAAGACTTTTTAAGACCTTTTTAAGACCACTTAAATGAAAATTAAGACCAATATTGCACCCATTATGCAGGCGAAAAACACCAGGTCTAATTCTAACAATGACCAACCAACTACCGGTGCTATATCTAGGGCTACGTTTATATGATGACGGTCCTAACAGAGGACACAAAAGTGGCGTAGCATCTTCACTTTATTCTGCGTTTAGACAAGCGTTTTCGTAAGGAAATCTGCGTGCATACGGTTATGCAAAAGTGTGTGGAATTGGGTTGGGTATGCATGTCAGGCGGCTCGGCGGTGAAGCTAGGTGGTGATGTCTGTGACGTAAACACGTACACAACCTGAGCAGATCTGACCAGAGTGTTGCGTCTTGGGCAGTGTAGACAGAATTGATTGTTTACTCATTACCGCCGGTGCCATAAAACAAAGTATTATTTCAACATACTCCAAATTAGACGTTCATTCATATTACGTTATTTCACATTGTTGTAGTTTTTTACCCTACCTCCATTTAACATCGCACTGCAGCCTGGTTGTGTAAACAAAAAAATAGGCTAATGAAATTTAAGACCTTTGTGAAAAAAATAAGACTTGGACAACATAATTTAAGACTTTTTAAGGCCTTAATTTAGGAACATGTAATTTAAGACCTTTTTAAGACTTTTAAGACCTCGTGGCTAACCTGTTTTATATTACCATGTGGCCTTATATCTGTGTAATCCCTCAGTGGTGCAGGTATGTGCTCTTGTACTTCTTATACAGCGATGATTCTAAAGCTTTTCAGGGAAGGTTCATTTTTGAGGTGACTTTTTGAGTACTGATATCTGCTCAAATGAGTATCTAGGTTAGACACTAGTTTAAGTATGGATTAGTATCTGATTTTCTATACTTTTGATAATCCTAAATCACACTACTGCTGGAATAGGGTTTGTTTTCTCATTTGAATGTTTGACCATTTATACACGCTTATAATGTGTCAGAAAGTACACAGTTGTGTGGCGATGTGGTCGTTTATACCAGAACATGGTCAAAATACTCAAACGAGTGTGTAGGCATGAAAAAGCGGAACAGGATAAGCAAGGCAGCAGAGGGAGCTGAAGCAGAGGGAGGGCAATAACACTTGTAGACATTACGCTTTGTCCACCTTATCTTATATTACAGCACAATAAGACAATGTCATTTATTTTATGGTGGTTTTCAGATTCTAGACTGTGATAACAAACGTTGAACCTGATCATTTCTATTAGTGACTTGGCCTTCTTCTGTACTAGGTTTTACAACTTTAGAATGAACTTCAGTTGTATCAGACCAAGTATAAGAGCACAGGGATTACACACATGTAAGAAAACATGAGAATAGAAAATAAAGCACTTTGGTTTAATGTTGAAAATCACATTCTGTAGTGTTCTTTATTAGATATAGTTACAAATATAAGTACAAATTCCTCCCTTGATGATGTTCCTGTTGTTTACCTGAGGGGAGGAGGTAGGCCCACAAAACTTGGATTGTTGAGTTTGCCGCTGTTGGCCCGAACTAAGGGATCTGTCTGTAGTGCCACATACATCTCTGTGGAAGACCTGCAAGTTTCAACAGAGAATTAGAAAAATTAGAATATTTTGAGATTTGCAGATTTCCTACTTTATTTATTTATTTAGTGTATTTATGAGACAGGGACAGTGCACAATATACATTAACCATAACATAGAGCATGTTTTTTTTTTAGGCTTTGACAATTTCATTAACCAGATTATTATTTGTTTTGAGTTTGAGTCTGAGCTAGAGTTTGAGATTAGCTAGAAAAAAACAAACACTTTTTTGCTGGCAGAGAGGAGATGGTTATGTGGATAGGCCAGTAATTACAGAGATCTTAAACATAATCCTTCTATACCGCCCGTAGTTTAAAACAGAGCCGAAAGACAGGTTAGAATTCTTTTTTCATACTCAAAAGACAGATGTTTCATGCTATATGGTTAATATCTCTGTAGTAACTAGGGTAAAGTCAGTCAGCAAACGAAAAAGGTTATTTTATTCCCCCCCAAATAGCTTCAAAATGTGGTGGCATTATTTGTAACTTGAAAGGACTTTGAACATTAAAGGGGGCAATGTGCAAAATTGACTTTTTGGAGCCATCTAACATTTTATAATGTTGTACCCTCATTTAAACACTCCTGAAGAGGTTTAAGATGTCATCAATTTGAGTAAAATCAATCTCTCCCCGGCCCTACCAGTACGCATCTGTGCATGGCTCCACCCACAAGCCTACGTCACCCATGCTCCCGCACTGTATTTTTTAATAAAGTCACAAAAAGCATTATACAAAACAATACACTATCACTTCATTATAATAATGCATTCATGTTACATAGAGCTTTTCCAGATGTTGCTTTACAATTTTGTGGATTATTCACTGACTCCACACTCTGTGGTGATGAGTTAATTTGTAGCCATAAATGCCCTGGGGAAGCCCACTCCGACCTCAACCAACACCTGAGCAACACACATTTTCATACTAGACAATGCTGGTGAAGTGTCTTGTGTAAGGACCCAACAACAGCTTTTTGCCACTGGTTCCCTGTGGCACCTGTGCCACCCAGTGGTCTCCCATCCAAGTACTAACCAGACCTGCTTCTGAGCTCTGACGAGGTCAGGTTTTGACAAGGAGGTTTGGTCACAAACTTCAACAAACCTGATGTGATGATCATCATCACTAGCGGAAAGCAAGCTTATGCTAATGTGATAATTCTCTGAAGGGGGGAATGATTTATTTTTTATTTATTTGAGCGCACAATTTTTACATTAACCTTGACAGGAGAGATGCATTGTACATCAGGTTGTGGCATCAGTGCTAATTTCCACCTGTAGTCTCTGGGCAGATTCATTGATTGATTGTATTTAACTGACTTGACTATCAACTGTTCATGGAGACCTATGTAGCATGTTTTGTTTAAGTTTTAACATGGGAGGACTCAAAAACTCAAAAACTCAAAAAAAAAAAAGAAAAAGAAATCTATTACACATTTTAATGCATTGCTTTCGGTGAATACAGCATTTCTGAAACAATAGTAACATGATGATCTAAATCTAAGTCAAATGAGTAAGTTATTAAGTCAGTAAATAAGTTCAAATGAGCACATTTGTGGACCCAATCTATAACTAATAATAATGTGGTTAAAAAATTATGGATTTACAGCTTCGTCATTTCTTTCAGTCTCATATGGTCCTCTGCCCTTCTTCTAGAACGTAAATGCATCATAACCTATGAAGACTCTGGTCGCTTTAAGCACTACTCATACCCCAGTGAGATCTTGCCCGTGTAGTTAGCTGGGAGGGTCTTCTGCCAATGTTGGGCGCACCAGCCTGGGCTTGGTTTGTTCCCAGTGAAGGGCACGGTGTTACTCTCCACCAGACAGTCCTCTCCTGTAGCACAGAGCTCGGTCACAGCGCTGCACTCCCCGGACACGATGGCAGTGAAGTGGGCCCGTACCTGACACACAGAACATATATAAAAGAAGTGATATATTTTGTTCTGAACGTTACAAGAATTTTTGAGATGTTTTCCAAATTTGAGACACGTGTTACAGGTGATTTTACTGCTCTAAAACACCTCAAAACACAAGTATGCATATTGTGAGCACACTAGACTGGAGACTTCGCTGTTTACTTCACGTGCTCATCTTTAAACTTATATAACACCATTCTGTGAAACATTCCAGGAAAACCAATAACATCTCCAGAGAAACAAGCAAAGTTGCATAGCGTATCTTCAAAAATATTGGCACTTACCATCCACCCGGCGGGCGGGTGGATGGTAAGTGGTTAACAGTCCTCCACCTAACCTCGAGGGGAGATGTCTTCCACATTTGCGACACGTGCTACAGGTGATTATACTGCTCTAAAATACCTCAAAAAACAAGTATGCACATTGTGAACACACCTGACTAGAGACTTAGTTAGCTGTTGACTTCACGTGCTCATCTTTAAACTGATTCGGGGCCATTCTGTGAAACATTCCAGGAACACCAATATCATCTCCATAGAAACATATTAAAGAGCTCATCTTTAATAAATATTGGCCATCTACAGTCCTCCATATAACCTCTGCTTATGTAATCTCATTTGATAATTCTGAAATCACACCTTGTAACTTATAACTGAATAGATGAGATATAAATAAATATATAAATAAATAAATAATACAGTAATTGCTTGCACATATAAATAGGAAGGAGAAAAAAAACAATAACATAAAGGTTTTTATTGAATCAACAATAGAAGAACAAAACTATTATTTATCTCATACAGAAGAAATTATATATTTTGTCCTGAATGTTACAAGAATTTTGGAGAGGAGAGTTCTTTTTCTTATCTAAGTTTTGACAAAGGATTTTTACCATCTATGATCCAGTTCTATTCTCTTCTGGATTCAAACAGAGTGTAGAAGGGACAGGCTGGTAAGTGCAGTATGGCATTCTACATATCTATATTGCATATACCCATCAGCTGTTGCTATGTTACTTCTAAAATACCTTGGAAAAACATGCATTCATATTGTGAGAGGGGTCGCATCTCCACAGATCCACAGACTTGTAACAACACCACAGGGGCGTCACGTGTTTGTGTCCATGGAGATAAGATGAGTTCAAGTTCTCTGAGGAACATTATAGGCAAACATTGTGAACCTTTAAGCATTTTGAATTCCTCTGCGTTCAAATCGTGGTCCCCAAATAAAACCGTAGCCTTATTAATCATAAAATCAGAATTTAGAATACAAAAATGTACATTTATGATGGTCGTGGTTGGCTGCTTTTTTTTCCAACTTTTTTTTATCTTGATTTTTTTACTTAACACTTTGGGATTCTGACCAACTAAGCAGCCTGTGCAGCTCAAAGGATGGAAGTTAAGTACTACTGGACTGTGTGATTTGAGCTGTTTGTTTTTCCTGTATCCATGGTGATGCCCAGGCTTTAGCACACAGATGTGAGACACTTTTATTCTGAAACTGCCCTGAGACTGGATCTAATGACCTTACCTGTTAAGCAGACTTTTGTTCGAACTTTTCTGTTATTATTGTATTTCAAGTGATGCTCAAGTGATATTGATTGACTGATTGAGTATTAATAATAGCCAAAACTGCTAAAACTCTAAAATAGCCTTGTCTGCATCTTACAACAGAATTCCTGCATCCATCATTTTACTTTAGGGCAGTGCTTCTCAATTATTTTCTGTCATGCCCCCCCTAGGACGAATAAAACATCTCGCGCCCCCCCGCGTGACTATAGATAGTATCATTTGTCTATAAAATTGTTATAAGTACACCTCTGAGTAACACTGCCACCTTATATGATGCCACCGCTCGCTGGTTTATGAAGTAGCAGTCACAAGCGGGATGATTGTCGGCAATATTCGGCACGTTTTCGCTGAAAAATCTCAATCGGCTTATCAGAGTGATCGGGGTGTAATGTATTTAAGTGACGCCTTAATTTATTGGGCTTCATGCTGTCCGCTGCCAACATTTTTAGACACAGTAAGCACACCGGTCTTTCCTCGTCTCCCACCGTAGTCACAGTGAAGCCGAGCGCTACATACGCTTCGTCATATTTCCTCGTCTTAGCTTTCGGGAGATTTTCGTTTGTCTCTTTATCTCCGTCTCTCTCCACCTGTCTTCTCATCCCTGTTAAATATTTTTTCATGGTGTCACTTGAGGGTCTGCTACACTTCGTGTCTACACTTCATACTCAAACTCTGTGCTGTGTGCAAAGCACGCATGCTCAGTGCAAACAAAACTCCTACACCACCGAGCGAATGCTCCCTGCGCACACTCTGCCAATGAGAGCGCCACTGCCCCCTAATGTAGTGGAAGTGCAATTGCACTTTATTCTAAAGGCCAGTTCAGACCAAAGCGTCAAAGCGTCCACTTTTTTATGTAAAGTCTATGTGGACGCGCGACTAGAGCGTCCTGCGTTTTTGCGGCGCGTTTTCGGCGTCAGCGCGGCGCGAATCTGGCGTCAGCGCGGCGCGTCTTCAGCGTTTTGGCGTCAGCGGCCAAGACGCGCGTCCAAAGCGTCAGCGTCAAGAAGTTGAAAACTTTTCGCGTCAGACGCGCCGCGTCAACCAATCAGGGACGAGTATCCAGAGACGCAGCGACGTTATTATCAGGAAGAAAGACCCGAGAACCAGAACGAGAACCACAAACACGAGCGGAGAATAAATATATACACCACAATCACCGAGCTGATCGCGAGGAATACACCAGGACCGGACCAGGACCAAACCAGGACTAGACCGGGACTAAACAAGGACTAGACCGAGACTAAACAAGGACTAGACGGGACTAGACCGTGATTAGACCGGGACTAGACCGGGACTAGACCGTGATTAGACCAGGACCAGACCGTGATTAGACCAGGACTAGACCGGGACTGATCCAGTGTCATTAGCGGAGTAGAAATATATATACGCCCCAGTCGTCGACCCCGATCTCCTCCGTTGATGTTTTATGTCATAAAAACACTCTCAGTCTGGTCTGATATTGTTTCGGGAAAAGAGCGGGACCGGGGTCTTGTTTCCAGGCAACGGATGCGCGTCGAGTATTTTTTGTCCCGTTCGTCCACGGCGTCAAAGACGCGCGTCGGGGGGCGTCTAAACTCAAATGCAAAGGCTCCAAATAGAGGCGTCAAGGCGTTTTTTGACGCTTTGGTGTGAACGGCCCTTAAGACAGTAAAAAACATCTAAATAAAAAAATAAAAAAGCATGTTCCCCGAGGTCAAACGCGCCCCCCTTGACGGAGCCTCGCGCCCCCCCAGGGGGGGCCCCACTATTTGAGAAGCACTGCTTTAGGGTCAGTCCATATGAAATCAGTCGCCCTCCCCTATGAACCATGTCAGATTTGGCTGAAATTTTTTTTTAAAAATGTCTAGCGTTATGGCCCATTGAAATTTTGGGGCCATGCCCATTTTTTCGGAAGCCTTAATTTATAAGCATGTTTGCGAGACCACAACTTCATAGAAAATAGAGCTAGGAAGCTGAAAATGTTATTATAGTTAGGGGTGTCAAATTATCGCGTTAATTGCGATTAATTAATTACAGTCATATTTAGCGCGTTATGTTTTTTAATCGCGTTAATCTCATTTTTAATCTCTAATTTTACTGTTTCTGTATGCGAGTTGCTTTATTATAAAACCTGTTTTATGTGTTGTTGGGACAACAACACACACACAAAAAACACATTTATACATTTTTTTATTTCGGTAATTTCACTCATTGCCGGAAACCCACACAGAACGCACGCAGTAAGAGCGACGTAAACGTCATGTTAAAGTTGGCGGCGTTAGTCGCACAATGGACGAGGTCGTAGAGCCAGTAGAACAGAAGCAGCATCACACAGGTAAAAACGCATTCGTGTCTTGGAAATTATTCTCCCAACGTGAAATATAAAAGAAAATAACAAATATAAAATCACCTACAACTTAAATGTCACTGGTGAAAACAACCTGCATAGACTCATGATGTCTGCACTACTGTCCTATAGTGACCTGCCACATGAGGGGACACACACACAAACACACACAAACACAAAAACACACACAAACATAAACACACACCTTCATCATCGTCATTAACCTGAGAACGCGCGGACCACGTTTCCTTCCGTAGTTACTGCGCGGACACCGCTGTCCTCCCGTGCGCCGCGTGTGGATCGTGTTTTCTCGCGTACGCTGCGTAAACCGCGCTTCCTCCTGTGCGCCTCTAATCCAGAACTAACACCAAGACTAAAACCAGGACTAATCCAGTCCAGGACTAAACCAGGACTAAACCAGAACTAAAACCAGGATTAATCCATTCCAGGACTAAACTAGGACTAAAGTAGGACTAAAGCAGGTCTAAACCAGGACTAAAACAAGGACTAAAACCAGTGATCTCATATATAAAGTATTTCTCTATCAATAATATTTTTAATATGGTTAAGGAAAGACTGGACATTTTATTGTCTTTAAGTAGACAAAAGTTATTATGTTCAGATTTCCTCGTCTTTGCTACTTTACAGCAAACAGTTTCTTATTCATGGAGACTTAGGCTCAACAGCCAAATTGGAGAGATTTGTTAAACAATAAATGACTTTATAAAGTCACTTTTTTTCATCTATATCAGTCTTTTGATCTGCCACAATAATGTAATAATGAATTTAAATGAAAATACCTCAAATTGAAGGCTTTTCTCAGCAATTTTTAGGTGAGATTAAAATGAGATTAATTAGATTAATTAATTACATATCATAATTAATTAATCTCTCAATTGTTTTAATCGCATGACAGCACTAATTATAGTAGATTCTTGGTCATAGATTCTGAATCTTTTGTCAAATATTGGGTATCTTTATTAAGGGAGGGGCCCCCCAATTTTATTCTTTTTTTTTTTTTTTTTTTTGAGGTCCAAGATCTATTTACTCCAAGCAGATATTTACAAACTAACTGCTGAACCTGAATACCTGAGAGAATGACAATTTCTGACAACAATCGAGATTGTGCCAGATATCTCTCTTTACCAGCCAGGTCAATACAGAGAATGCACTTATGACAACAGGTGGTTCATTGGGAATATTTCAGAGCGTTCAGATAAACATGGTGATGTCTAAGTGAGATTTATGAATGGAGACGACAGAACCCTCATCTGTCCTCCTGAACATCGGCAGAACCATGTTGGGTCCCGTTTCAGCACAGAATATGTTGTATTAATGTACCAGAAGTTCAGGGAATAAGGGCACAAAATGATCGTCTTGACACAGCAAGTTCATTAGTAGTTAGGAACACTTTTTAGTGTGCAAACTACCAATACAGATGATCTACATGATCTACATAATCTCCAATTGTCTTCCATTATAACAAGTAATTCGTTTTTAAGGTTATTAAAGATAACTGAACCTTTCTAGCAGGTGGAAAAGTACCTAAGATCCACCAAAAACGACCTGTGCGAGCTCATTTTCAAAAATTCCGTTTTAAATGAAGGAAGTTAATAGTAGATGTTTTTATTACTTTAAACTAATCAGAATATGCCAAAGTTTCTCTGGTAAAAATTTTGTCAACATCTAACAGTGCCGGCATGGGGAACCAAGGGTCCAAAGAAGGGGCCAAAAAGGTCACATTTGGTCTGTGACCTTATTTGGGACTCCACAGTATCGACATGAAAGCTCAGAATAGTGTGAGACTGTTGTCATTCTCTGGTCATTCTCTTAAATATTCAGGTTCAACAGTTAGTTATATCTACTTGGAGTAAATAGATCTTGGACTTCAAAAATTGAAAAAAATGAGTGGCAACCAAATTTGAGATTTTGGGGGCCCACAGCACCCCCCTTAATAAAGATACTCAATATTTGACAACAGATTTAGAATCTATGATCAAGAATCTACAATGATACAAATTTTCATGCTTATAAATTAAGGTATCTGAAAAATTGGGCATGGTCCCAAAATTTCAACGGGCCATAACTCAGAAACAACTCAAAAGATTGAGCTAAACTTTTAGATTCTTTAATTTGGTCATTTTAGAAATGTTTAGAAAATTTTTCAGCCAAATCTGAGATGGCTCATAGGGGACACTCCTTGAAAATGGCTGATTTCATATGGCCTGACCCTTTAGAATGTTTCATGTTTTGGATGCAACCAATAGTTTCTCCTTTACATCCTCCATTTTCCACTCTGTAAAGTTGTTTGCTTACGGTTTGGCCATTAGTGGAGTCGAGGGGCACGACATGGACAGTCATCCCCAGAGGAGGACTGGTGGAGGCAGGCCAAGCCAAGCCAAAGGCCTGGAGTAGTATCACCAATGTCAGTGTAAACATGTCAGAAGGGAAGGAGACCTAGAAACAAGAACAAAATGAACATAAGAACACACCATTATGTGAATGCATAAACCTGGATAATATAGAACTTACCCCACATAGTGACATGTACAGCTTCTTGGAAGTGACGAGCTGAAAAACGCAAAATGTCTGTTAAGTGTCATAGAGGCAAAGATAACAAATCACAGGGTTAAAATTCCGGGAAAGCCAATGCGATGAGCCTATGTACAGACAGTACAGTTTCTATACTATAGGTGTGCTTTCAGAACATCTAATTATATGCTCCAAAGAATAAACTGATTTAACGCCATTCTGTAAAACATTGCAGAAACACACATACCATCTCCATAGAGCAAGCAAAGTCACATAGCGCATCTTTAATAAATATTAGCAATTAACAGTCCGCAATCTAAAAAGGAGAAAATAAACAACAACATAAAGGACTGAGAAATTACACAGATTTTTACAGAATCAACAACTGAAGAGGCAAACTATAATTTATCTCAGGTTAAAAAAAAAGATATATTTTGTTCTCAGTGTTACAGTCTGTTCTGAATGTTACAAGACTTTTGGAGAGGAGATGTCTTCCACATTTGAGACACGTGTTACAAGTGATTTTACTGCTCTAAAATACCTCAAAAAAACGTGTATGCATATTGTAAACACACCTGACTAGAGACTTAGCTGTTGACTTCACGTGCTCATCTTTAAACTTTAACGCCGTTCTGTGAAACATTCCAACAACACCAATAACATCTCCAGAGAAAAAAGCAAAGTTACATAGGGCATCTTTAATAAACATTGGCAATTAACAGTCCTCCATCTAACCTCTGCTTCAGTAATCTCAGTTGATCATTCTGAAATCACACCTTGTAATTTATAACACAATAGATGAGATATAAAACAGTAATCGCTTCAGTGGTTTCTTTTGTTCTTGTTCAATTCTCCAGTCATTAACAGTGTATACTTGGACACACAGAACTCACATCTTGTCCACGCCTAAATTAGATGGTAGAAAACCACCCTGAAATATGGCGCAAGGACGAACTGATGCAACACAACTGAACTGACTGTTAAAAATAAAACTGTTGTCTTGTAGTGTGGCACACCTATGAGTAAAATGCAAAGATCTACAAAAGAAAAAGAAAAAAAAAAGAATAGTAAAGGAATGAAAAGAAGGCTCACAAGCATTATATTGTTTTAGGCCCAACTGTTAGGTTTCCTTTTGATCATTACAAATTGGACATTTTGAATAATTGTTATAAGTGATTCAAGATGGATTCTACAAGTGATTTTTGATGAGCAGGATAAAATTTAGGTTTCAACTGGTACATTAAAGGGCCCATATTGTCATGGTTCATGTTAGTAGTGGTTGTATTTGCTCATTTTGGTGTTTTTATTTTGACATTAGTCCTGTCTGCTTGCAATTTGAGTTTTACTTCCTGTCTTGCTCGTTTGCCCCACCCTAATGTGTTTCACCTATGTCTGTGTGCATTTATACCCTGTGTTCTCTGTGTCTGCCCTTTTTTGGTCTATTGTCACTGTCAGAGTCTCATCTTGTCTCACGTCATGGCAGTTTAGTTTCGAGTTTTGAATTTTTTGGATTTATGGATTTGTTATTAAATACTTTAAAGCAGTGCTGCATTTTGGGTCCTCCCTCTGTTTCTACATGACACATATTACCCCATTTTCCTCATCAAAAACATACAGATGTGTTTTATTTCATTCACACATCTTTAGCACACAAGCCCTGCATAACTCTCTAATACAGAAAACACTCTGACATCGCTGATCCACCTTGGTATGTCATGTGGTAATACATTGCGACATTGTGTTTTCAAACTCCACCTTCACTAGAATCATCTGGATAATTTCAAACCTGGAATTAGAAATCTGTACTGAACAAAAGGTAAAAGGTAGCTGTTGACTTGAAAAATAAAGCTTCATGACATCACAAGGTGGAACTGAGCACTTGGATGTTTGGAGATGTAGTCTTTATAGTCGGGCTATGCTCATGTCTTCTGCATGAATTTCCTTCTTTATGTAAAATGTTATTTAAAAAAAATAAAATAAAATGTGTCAACAACCCATTGAAAAAAAAGTATTCATAATAATTCATTTTAATTATATTATTAATTAAAAAGTTATAATATGTAGCCTGTTTATTGTTCTAATGTAAGGAAATTGTCAGTCATAATGTCCATTTTGACCAGGTCTACGAGACGAGACAGACTAATGATAAAGGATTACGACAACACAAAATAACTCTGTGTGTGTGTTTTTGTTGTAACAACATTCCAACATGGCTAAAAGCTCACAGGAGTCTACTTTGAGTAAGACAGAACTTTTAACATGGGGTGGGGGGGTTAAATCAGATCTCTACATCTATCAGATAACCCAATAGTTACATCAGATTTTTGGTGCGAGTTTACAAGTGCAAATGATGACACATTATTTTCATTGTAAATACTTTCACAGGTGTAAATAAACAGAAACACATCAGATTACTTACATCATGATCAGATGTACCCGTTTACATGACATTTCAATTACTTGATTATTCCAGAAATCAGATAATGATCATACCAACTGCAAGTGAGGCGTGTTTTTTAGTCTTCACATTACCAGGGTGAATTCTAATCCAACACAATGCAAATTATCGTAAAAAAAATGCTAAAATATACTAGCAGTAATCGCTTTAGTAGGACAGTGGTATCTTTTGTTCTGTATCAGTTACATACTGTGATGAGCATCGCGTGTGAGAACACACTTCGCACAGGGAATTCACTTTGCATCTTAATCTTGGCGCAGAATCTTAACCAACTAGAATTGAAGATCTCCTAAATGTTCTTTGAAAACAACTTTTTAAACAAGTATAGGCTGGTGTAACGTCTAAAAGGATGAATTTACACAGTAGATAATGCTTCTACTACTGCCTGCAGCCAACAGTATTGATCTGCTAGAATAATTTCATCTATGGATCAGCTCAGATGTACAATACCAGATAAATTGAGGTAGTAGGCCTGATCGGTTTTATTATGCAATTGACTTTTTTCTGGCAAGCACTGTAAAAAGATTAGATTTGTGATTTATGGTTTAATAATAGGATTCTGTTCAAAGTTCACATTCTAAACGCGTCCAGAACAACTGATAAAAAGATTTCGATATGAACTGACAAAGTAATATAAGAATCACAGTTCATCACAGTGTTTCTACAGGCCTATACTACAGAGTTAGCAGTTTTTAAGCTGAATAAAACATTTTGGGTGATCTGTCAATTGTGTCCAATTCAGTTAAACTGCAATTACTGCACTGAAAGCTTTTGCGTTGTTGTTCTGGCCTTACTTTATACTACTTACTTTCTGTATACCAAAGTCCATTTTTAGTTACCTTATTTTAATGGATGCTCTTATTATTTTTATCATAGTTAATATTCTTCTTCTATTACCAGGGTGTCAAACATACGGCCCGGCGGCGAGATCCAGCCCTCCAAGACCTTTAATGTGGCCGTCAGCTGATTTTCTACTCAAATATTTTAATTATATTTTCTATTAAAATATTGGTAATTTTCTGCACCGTTTAGCATAGCAGCGTCTCCAGCGCCTCTGTACGTGGCCCCTCCCACCAGAGCAGCACAAATGAAGACTTGTCTCTTTCCAAACGCTCTTAAAGGACGATCGTTTTGATTGTGACACCCTCATCAGCAAAATGTCAAAAATGAGAAAAGTGGATGCTGAGTGCAGGATTTTTCCAGAAAAATTGACTTACTCCTATTTGCATACAAGTTCATGTTAAAACATTGTGTTGAAACTGAATTTTTCTTAAAGTTTCAGGTTGTTCATAATATTATAATACTTTGTAAAATTAAGAGTTCATCAGTTGAAAAAGATTTCTGTAATAGATTTGCGTTTCTCTGCACAAACATTTAAACTTATTGTTATTTTTGGGGTATATATGCCAGGAGTTTTCGGATCCAGTCCCTTTGGGATCAAAGTAGGTTGGATACGGCCCCCGGACCAAAATGAGTTTGACACTCCTGTTCTATTATATCCAAATTTGTGATTTTTTTTTTTTTTCCACTGAGAATGGCAATAAAATTGATTAGAAAACCCCATTTCTCACATGAACACCAGAACTTTGGGGGACCAAACCTCACTGTTTCCTTGGAATCACCTTCCACAAACCCTCAGGAACAGTTTATACACAGTTAAAAGGCACATTGTGTAACTTTTTGGTTGGGAGTCTGTCAATGACTGGTTTCTACAGATATCTCATTGCTCTGCCTGGAATCTCCCACAGTATACATTTAATAACTTAGGGATGACCAAAATGATCTAGAAAACAAGGCATTCTGAAAGCGAGCAGGGTCACCTCTGCACAGATCTGACCTGTAACTTTGTCTGGTCTCCATGAAGACAGAAAGGTTTAATACCATACTGCTCCAGACAAAGCACTAACATGTCCATGGTGAAAAACATTTGACAGACCCTCCACCAGAAACGTCACACAAAGCACCTTTACCTGCACCTGTTCAGTTCCAGTTCCAGTTCTTTGATTTGTTTGGATTATAATTCCGTTACTAGTTTATAAGATTAAGTATGATGACTGATTGTATTATGCACTATTATTTTTTATTTATTGTGCACATATAATTGATGATAATTATACAGTATGAAAGTACCGTTAAGCCATTCAAGTTTGTGGTTTGTCTAATAGAAATAACAAAAGAAAAATCATCTGAAAACCTTTGATTTATCATTGAGTATATTATAAGATTCAAAAGCTGGTATAAATTAAATAATACATGTACCAACATCAAGTTTTCTGTGGTTTACTGTGAAAACAATCTAATGTTTGCACCAAGAATTGTAGTGCAGTGGAAATGACCTCAAATGTCAGTGTTACAAGCCTGGGAGAAAGTCAGTTTCTTGTGGTGTTAAAATTCAATAAATACTTCAGAATTTGATAAAAAAAAAATTTTCTTGTCCATGATATTCAAAAGACAATTTTAACAAGTCAAATTTTATGGCGGCAAACGAGAATCCTGGAGGAACGGCTACACCTTATGCAGTTCAGGGGATTGTGTTTTGGTGAAGATCAAAATATTAGAATTTTGGAAAACCTATGTAAGTTGCAGAGAAATTCTTAAATGTATAACTACACAATTTTATATCAATTGCAAGTACAAACACAACTTCCTCATACAACCCGTACAGCAAATGGGCGCCTGAATCAATGCTATTCATATCACACCAAAACAAAAATATTAGAACAAAATGTGGTGTAAAATCATGATTTGAAAATATTTAAAAACCAGTCTAAAATATAGCAGTGAGTTTAGTTGTGGAAGCGTTCGTTTTTGTTTGTCGCAGGCGCTTCACGTACTTCCAGGCGGACTGACAGAATGATTTGTTTTAAAAAGCTTGAGTGCAGGAGTCAGAGCATGACGAGCCGACTGGTATGGCCAGCTCATTGCAAAAAAGAAAAAGAAAGCTGCTCAACCACAAAACACTTTTATATTTTGTATTCTGTATTGTATTTTTTTTAAAAACTGTAGGGATGAGACAAGATTTCAACAGATAAAATTGCCACCAGATTGTATAGTTTTTCTCATGTGTGCACAGATTTTTTTTCCAACCTGAATTTACCTTAGACAAAAAGAGTTAAGACCTATATTGAGAAGCTGTAGTTCCAAAAAGCAGTAGCACAATAGCCGCTAAAGTATGACATAAAATAAATTAAAAATAGTGTAGCCAAAATTGTGAAATTGATTGCACTACTTATTTATTTAAAAAGCAAATACAAAATCAAAATCTCAACTTGTCTCGCTGTCGTGACCTCGTGGTGTGTCTCATCTCGTGAAAATTGTGTCTTGTCCCAGCCCTATTAAACAGTCTTGGCGGTTTTCAGATTCTAGAATGTGATGAGCCAGTTTTTCCTATTGCTTACACTGTACTTTGGCATGAAATATCCAAAAGGGAAAGTCACAAATGTTGGTAAAATGTTGACGCACATCACTTCTGTTATTGACCCAAAAACAAGAATCTGCATTTGAACAAGACTCGTTTTGGCTCCCATCATTTGCCTGTAGAATGTTGTGATGTTGCCTGAAATCCAGCAATAGACTGCATATGTTGTTAATATTATGTTCTTATGTTAGCTCAAAACTTTATAAAAAAACATAACACGAGCCTGCCTATGGACACAAGTTAGCATTTCCTCTACAACCTGAATATGTATTGCACGACCTGATGTTAAAAAACAAAAAAACGTATGTACAAACCTGTTACCCACTATTCCAAAATGTAAAAAACAAGATTACCTTTAATGCGATTCCACACCGTTGTGAACACTTTGTGAGCGCTTTATCTAAAACTGAGATTTTGAGACTAAACGTTATCGCCACCTGCTAAAATTTAAGGCGGAGTTCTTCCAAATTTGGACAGTCACAGAATGGTGTCAAACAGGTAGAACTAGAGGCCGTAAAAGAAAGCTTGACAATGGCTGAGCGTCACAGGAACAGAGGAGGAGGGGAGCAGGGGGAAGAGGAGGAGGAGGAAGAAAGTATAGATTGTTATTAGATAGATTTACCTGAACGAACAAGCGTGTTAAATAAGGAGCTTGCCTGGCCTTACAGATGTGAATGCTTTCAGTGCGCTGCCTGTGTCACTCTACACCTCCCTAACGTGTTACCTAAGACAGAAACAATTATGAGACAATAAACGTACAATTTACAAGTTACTTTTTACTGGGTGCAAATACAACAAAAGGAATGATAGCCGTGTTACAATTCATTGAAATCGGAGAACAATGTGGTCCTAGGATTTAGCTTTTTTTTGGTCTTCAGAAAAATATTACATCTCAATAAGACATTAGGTGATGATTTTGAGTTTAGTCCAGCTGGAAAATGTCCAGAGGGAATTTTAAAGGATTAAGAGTAGTTGGGCCAAAGCCAATTGCCGCTCTGATCCCGAGGAGTGGAGAGTCGTTACTGTCCGTTCTTCATATTGAGCATTTTCTCCTGTAAAAGACAAAAACATTGAATATTATTGATAGAAAATGGTCTATTGTGAGATTTTAGACATGTTATAATGCTGTGGCCTCATCAAAAACATACCCAGAGTCGAGTTTTATTTCATTGACATGTTTGGAGATGTGGACAGTTTAATAATAAAAGATTACTCAAAGATTAAAATGCTGTCATGAAGTGGTAGTTTCCGAGTAAGTAGCTACCTTTACATTTTGTTTCGCAGAGATTTGCAAGTCCAAAGCTGAAATTAATATAAATTATTATGATTTTAATGAAAGTGTATGGAGTAACACAATACAGTAAACACAGTAGAGCACTTCCCGTATTACTACTAACAGTGTTTCACCAGAGCGTTTGCTATGTGAGAGAAAAACTTGGCCTAAATATTCAGAGTTTGAGAGTTAAATGTATGTGAATCAAACAAAACTCCAGGTATGTTTGTGATAAGGAAACAACAAAACAGATGAGAAAATAGAGTAAGAATATGGGTCCTTTAAGCAATTTACTGTCAGGACTGTACTGTTTTGTTTTTGTACAGCGAATATACCAACCCCAAGTTTTACTACATAGAAACTTGTAAAAGTCTTACCTTAATCATCGTCTCCAGCTTGATGGCGTCGGCGGCGAACTTGCGGATGCCGTCAGACAGTTTCTCCACAGCCATGCGGTCCTCGTTGTGCTGCCAGCGGAAAGACTTCTCGTCCAGGTGAATCTTCTCCAGGTCACAGGTCTTAGCTGCAAAAAACAAACAAACAAAAACAAAAAAAAAAACAGCTGGCAATTAGAGCCATACTCCCATACAAGTGACCATGGGACAACTTACAGCATTTTTCTTTTTACTTTGAAATAAAACTAGGATCACATGTAGATCTTTTACATTCTGTTAATTGAAAGCCACAATATTGACTAATATATAAACACAAAACTGACTCCTGTGAGTTTTAAGCTATATTAGAATGTGTTGTGTTGTGCTGTGTTGCATTTTGTCTCATTCATACATGTTTGATTAACCCTTTATTAGTCTGTCTACATCTCCAAACCTCAAAATGCTCTCTTCCGCTTTGTGAAACAAGTTAACAGCTACTTTTTACCCTAAATTCAGTAGACATTGGCAATTCCAGATATACAGACAGACTAATAATGCAGCATTACTCAAACATAACATGTATGAATTAAACAAAAAAACAACCCTAGACCTATATGTTTTGGATGAGGTAACAGCATTATAAAATGGGTAAAAGCTCACAAGAATCAATTTTGCCTCATGTAGGACATTTAAGTAAAATATGTACGGATGTGTCATCAATGAGACAAAATGATGTCATATGTGGTAGCAGGTTTAGGAGGGGGCTGTGAGGACATCTGATTTAGTTTAAACTGGATTAAGTGTTTGGCAGGTGCCCAGGGCTCCGCAGGAGGACAGTTGATGGTGGCATTACCTTTGTCCACATGGAGCATCTGTGGCACAGCACTGTGGTCCTGGCTGAGTTCGGCTAACAGAGAGGGGGAGATGGTGAGGAGGTCGCATCCTGCCAGGGCTTTCACCTCGCCCGTGTTTCTGAACGAAGCTCCCATCACCACGGTGCTGTAGCCAAACTTCTTATAATAGTTATAGATCTTAGTGACGCTGATCACACCTGGGATAAACAAAAGGAAAGGTAAAGTGAGCGATGTATTGAAACTGTTGACTGTGGTATGGTACAAAGATGCAGCTTTACCAGTTTGAGACAACGTATTTAAATAGGTTTAATTATAGCTTAGCACATATGCACAAGGTCACAGAAAGCCATGAAAAAAAAAAAAAAAAAAAAAAAAAACACACACAACATTCCAAAACAGAATCCATGTATCAGTTTACCAGGATCATATTCTGTGACAAAGTTTAATAAACACATTCTGCTTCTTCACTAATGTGGTCAATAAAAACTTTGGATTTTGACGTGTCTTCATATTAGGAGAGTGCATTAATTGCCACAAAGGGTACTGGCACATACACACTAAACCCAAATGAGGGCAAATCACAATTTTCAGTAAGAGATATAGAATATGTTAACTGCTTTTTCTATTTAAAATGCAAGGAATAAACTCCATTCCCAAATACCAAAATGTAGTTTGAACTGTCCATATGTACATTTGTTTATTAAAAATGATTGATTACTAAATGTTAAATCAAAAAACACAGATTCTATAGAGACTTAAACCCTCTGGAGCAGACAGTTTCTGCCAGACATTTCTCTTATCCACTATAAATGATGAATTTAATAATATGCATTGTGGCTGCTGTGCTCTGTCAAAAATAATTTAAAATAATATAAAATGATTTTTCAACACAAATATAACATATAATTTCTTTGGATCTTTGCTGCATTTCCACATGAAGTGAAGACAACAGGTTAACTGTAAACATCCATAATTAAATCAACCTGATGCATGAGAAGAGCACTGGTGTTTTCAACATTTTACAGAGGAAGTCAGATGGGATGAAGAAACAAGTTCTGAACAAACAACATTACATCAGGTCAGGATGGACTCGTCTGCACAACATAGCCATTAGACCTCAAGGCAGTCATTTGCTAAAACACCTATTCATAGCTAGCTCCATACTTTAAGAATACTTCATCTTACTTTGTAAATCTAAAGTCATGAAAACTTGGGTTTTTCCTGTCTGCGCTCCACAGACATCACTCAATGCAAATATATCTTGAACCTGTTGAGCACTAGTACCAGTGCCCTCCTATTTCACATACACAGGGAAGTGAGTATTTAACAGACATAGATGATATTTGCCAGGTTCAGACAGCTGCCATCATCTGATAATCCAAAGGTGAAGCGTCCAAATGAACCAAAACAAACATGGCCAAAGAGATCTGCTTTCCTCTCAACGCTATTGGACCAAGGTTTGCTCGGCTGATGCTTTGACTTATCCGTTTGAACTTTCAGATCGCTATCACTGAGAGCCATTCCAGATTGAGAAACGTGTAGAATTCAACTCGAGTGTTGCACATATCTATCAGATGTTAAAATAAGTTAATCATCTAATGCATGTGCATCAGAACTTTTTTAATTTGGTCACTTGTTGGAGCTTCTCCCTCAGGGTGGACTTATGGGCATATATTAGAGTGTTGTCACAATCCTAAAATTTCAAACAAGATTTGAATACTCAATACAACATCCGATACCAGGATGATAATAATAAAAAAAAGAAAACACTATTTAAACAATAGAATGTGATTTTCAACATTAAAAATATATTTTCTTTTCTACTCCCATGTGGTCTTATATGTGTGTAATCCCTCGGTGGTTCAGGTAGGTTCCATAGTGGTCCATGCGTGTATACAAGTCTATGTGCTCTTATACTTGTTCTGATACAGCTCCAGATTATTCTAAAGCTATTCCGGAAAGCTTCATTTCTGTCCCGTGAATATGACTTTTTAAGTATAGATACGTGCTCAAATGACTATCTAGTTTCGATACCAGTTGCTGTATCCATTGCTAGGATGAATGATGACTTTGAAAGCAGAATTGTAAAGCCCATTAAAATGTTAGGTTTACCTGGGTCTTCGTGGGGCTCGTAGCTCTTGTTCTCAGTGTTCTCTTTGTACCAGTCCAGGATGCGGCCTACAAAAGGAGAGATGAGGGTGACCTTAGCCTCAGCACAGGCCACTGCCTGAGCAAACGAGAACAGCAGCGTCATGTTACAGTGGACACCATGTTTCTCCTCCAGCTCTCTGCAACACACATAACAAGGATCCACACTTTATAATACACAGTACAATGAAGTCCAACATTATTCAGACCAAGAAGGCAGGTAAGGAAGGGAATGCTTCACTGGGTCAGGAACTGTGTAGAAAAATGTAAAAACGTCACATGCTCTTAGAGAATGTGAAAGACACATACACAAAGAGCCAAAACTTGCCTTGAAAGAGTTACACCAATAGGTAGAAGGATCCAAGGCACACTGACCAGGTACACAAGTCACTTACAGCATTCCTCAGATCCTTCCGCCTACTGGTACAACTCTTTCAAGGCAAGTTTTGGCTCTCTTAGTATAAATATTCCGAATAGGTCTGAATATTTATCCTAATAATTAGTTTCTGAATGTGACTAAAACTGATGTACTCAGTAAAAGACCATTCATGGTTCATAATGTTTATGGTATGCATGTTCCTTCCCCAATGACTCTACTCAAATGACTATTGCACAGCCATGAGATTAATGACCACTATCCATATGCGGCCTTCTGGCTGTTTCTTTGGTCTTTAACACACTCTTCAGGACTGGGAGCACAATTAAGGTACTACAGACAGCTAAGAAGAGCCTCTGTCCAAAATAGACCAAACAGATTTGGGTTGTGTATAGATGCACCAAGATGTGCAGTGTGCATTGGACAGTCGAACAGATTTCATGTCATATCCCAGACCTTTATAAAACCTACACTACCCGAAGTCAAACAGAAGCCAATGTACTATGCATTTTCCAAATAATACACTGAGCTGTGTAAAAATGAAGTGAAATGAACGGGACTGAATGTGAATGATGAATGTGCAGCTAAAATGGCTCTACTGTACTGATACATACTTGCCGGCCTGGATTCCTTCCCATGTTGATGACAGCTTGATTAGGACACGTTCCTTGCTTATACCTGCCTCCTCATACAAAGCAATGAGCCTCAGGGCTTTGGCTACCATCTCATCTTTATCAAAAGACAATCTGCAAGGTGACAATAGACACATACAAGCAATTAGTGCAAGTAATGACAATAATAAAAATGTCCATGTAAATGTGGGACCGTTTTAATTGTATTTAGACGATGTAATCATTTGAAAGGGAATGTGGGAACTGACCTGGCGTCCACCTCTGTTGAGACCCTGCCTGGGACCTTCTTGAGAATCTCCAGACCAAAGCTGACAAACAGCTTGTCCATAGTGTGAGCGACCTGCTCCTCCTCAGACCTGCACACAGGCACAAGGGTACATTTACACTTGTGTTTGGTTACATAAGGAGAAGTATTTTAACTTGAGCCAGGGCAGGGGAATTCATAGAGAAAAGACCGAGATTCAGTCATAACTAATCATCAATGATATGGCACAACCTTTAAATCAAGAGGTCCATAGCCAATCATCTGTCATTTGTAAATTCTGAGAAATTCATTTTTATTTGTGCTGTAGTTTAAAGCAATTTTAATGTGTGAAATAAAAAAAAAAATTAACAATAGCGAAATTGAGTGGGAGCTGAACCTACCCTCCTTTGGCAGTGCCATACTTGATGGCTTGGTCGAGGAGCTGCTGGTAGGCTGGCATCTTGGCAGCAGCAAGGATGAGTGAGGGGTTTGTGGTGGCATCTTGAGGCTTGTACTGCTCAATAGCTGCAAAACAATTAGGAAAACATATTAGGACTTAGGAAAAGATAGTTACCAATCAGAAATATAAAGTATGCCTGTCACAATTAGTGTTACGATACTTACATTTCAATAGTAAGGAATAGACTTGATACTCTGTACCACAATGATAACAAAAGCACTTTAGATGATAGAATGTGACTTTCAACATTAAATAATACTTTTGATTTTATCGTGTCATGTTATATGTGTGTAATCCCTCAGTGGTCCAGGTAGGTTCCATAGTGGTTCATGGGCATATACTAGTCGATGTGCTCTTATACTTCTGATACAGATCAACATCATTCTAAAGACATTCAGGAAGGGCTAATTTATGTCTCCGGAATGTGATTTTTTTTTTTTATTGATACCTGCTGAAACGAGTATCTAGTTTTGATACAAATTTTAGTATTGACTGGCATCTGATTTTCAATACTTTTGACAATCTTAGTCACAGCAAGAAAAAGTACATAAGTCAAAATATAGTAGCCTTAATATCATGACAAACGTAACATAAAAAGCCCTAACGTTTCCAGAAAGGTTCTAAATGTGTTTCTACAATACACATGCTGCTGTTCTTCCTTTGTCTTCAAGGACGTCCTTTCAGTCACAAATCTAAGTGGGAATTCAGAAGCCTAGAACCAGTTTAAAACCTAGAGATACAGAACTATTGAACTATTGACAAGATACAGCACACAAAACAATGCACTGTAACTACAAATAGACCAATAGCCTGAAATATCAGCAGAGCTTACCACTGATCACCTGATATGGATTCTGAACAATCATCATCAGCATCGGCCATGAAAAAAAACATTGTTTGAGCTATAATTGTTACTCAGTATATTGCAATTTCATTTTGTATCATTTGGGGGAAATTGGGGAAAAATCTGCCCTACACTTGAATATCTGCCATTGTTGTGTTACTAAACAAAGTCAACATTGTCCATGGAAAAAAAAAAACACATCCTTTTTTAAATTCTTCTGTAGCTTATTCTTAGCACAAAAGGAATTTGCATCAGTTTACCTGGTGTTGACGTAAAGGGCCCTATGGCTCTGCAAGAACATGTATTCTGTTTTTAGAAAAAATACATCTAAACGCCACAGGGGTGTTTTAACAGAAATACAAAAAAGCACTGTTTTTGATATTAGGAAAACATACAGAGCACTGACAGCAGAACTTACTTAAGGAATTCCAATATTGAGGAAGTAAATGTAAATAGTGGCGTGTAGTAGTAAACTAGAATTTCCTGAAGGAAAACGTACAGATTGATAGATACAGGTTTTTTTCATGGTCGAAACCAGTAGTTGGTTAATTTAATTGATTTTCCCCAAATTTTATTATTTACATTCATGACAAACTCCACTCTGCTACAAGTTCCACGACCCTTTTGTACAACAAACCTTTAATAGAATAGTTTGTGCAGGTTTCTATTCCCACTTAAGTATGCAAATGAAGTCTTATGCATATTCTTTAGACGGCCGCGTGGCCAACACTGAATATCAGTTGGACATTTAAGGCCAACAGCCGATACACTAAAGAGTGCAAATATCGACTCGCTTGGCCAATAGTGAAGTGAAGGAACCATGTCTACAACAAGATTCAACTGTATGCTCATCTGTGATTGATGGCAATGGTGGAACTCACACCCCCCCTGCTGGACAAAGTTCATACTGACATGTTCCACAACCATTTCAGAAAAATTTTCTATACTGGAATTCACTAAGGATCTGCTGATTAGAAGACATTCTACTTTTGGACAGGACATATTGCAAATATTGACTTGTGAGGGTTTTTTGAAAGGAGTCAGGTGTAACTAACTTCACTTATACAGGAAGCAATGTATTACTTGATTTGAAAGAGTTAGTCTTTAACTGAGCACATCTATAATGGGAATACTGATGAGAGCATGCATGTACATGTTTAGTTAAGTGAGAAAATGTACACCTATATATTAATGTGGCCCCTTATCTTCCTCCAGATGAAGTATGCAGTCAATAGCAGCGCTGACAGAATCTTCGGGCTGGGGCAGGGTTTTGTAAGGTGACAGAACAGTTGGGTAAGACCTGGGTTTTTACAGTGTAGTAATGAGCCACCACCAGTCAACCATGAGTGAGGAAGTAATGGTACAAAGCAGCTATTCAGTGGTATTCCATGACTTATGGAGACCTACGTTCAAAATCTGCTCTCTCCTATCTGGGTTTAATTACTTCTCAGTATACCCACAGAAAGTAAAAACTAACATATACCTGGGCATCCAGCAGGGCAGGATGGTGATGGGACAAATACCAAAGACAAAAACTTTTGGGAGGAAGTATTGGGTCTGATGTTGAAAGCGAGCAGGTGTAGTCTTGAGAGTGCAGGCCGGCTCAGATACATAGAGATATAGAAGAGTTTAGAGTTGACTAAAGAGTGGCAGCAAGGAATTATTATTGGTATTTTCATGTAAAATAGTCTTTGTTGTACATAATTAACAATGTTTCACTAGAATACTTTTGGCATTATTATGTCAATAAGAAAATATAATAGTTATAACAATTGGCAATGCACTAGTGAATTGATTTATAATTATTAAAGAAGGTACCCCCATTACTTAGTAGTCTTAGTAGACCTGAATTTGTATTAGTTGACCATTTTATTATGATCAGAAGGATTTATATGAACAATAATAGAAATTACTTTAATAAGCATTTACATATAAATGGAGTTTCCTAGTATTTGTGCAAAAATAGTTGAAATACAGAATAGTTTTGAGATCTTCTGCCATGCCTCCTCTATACTCGACTAATTGATTTGTAACACGTCTTTAAATCGATAAAGAATGTATTTAGTCGACCAACAGCCCTACTGAATAACATTATCGTGATACTCAATACAAAAAAATGAGGTATTAATTTTGTCAGCATTACCACAGTCACTTCACTGAGTATTGTCTTCACTGTTCATAAATCTGCATTATTAATATTACTACTTTTAAGTCCTATGCTAATTGTTGATGTGCACTGAATTGACACAAATAGAAAAACATAACTGTGCACTACAAGGCTGAGTGCACATGGGATTCTGTCATGTCATCCTGACTGGACACACACAAGGGAAAGGAGCTCTGCTTGACATCACAACCACAATAATGCAATTACTGTTCCTCATTCACTTGTGTTGAGAAACAGACCTGACCTTCTGCTCTGAGCACATACACGGAAACCACACACCGTGCACGCCTTTTGTCTTTATACAGCTTTGCATTGTTTTATTACAGGAAAACTCCAGCAACCTGTTGTTATCACTGCACAGGCTGACAGAAGTTTGACAGCTGAAGCTTGTTACATGCAGCACGACATTGTAATGAGCCATAGTGGGAAGCAATGTGGTCTAAAAGGGCTAAATATAGTAAGAAATCCGCTTATGAGCTTATTAACAAACAGCTAAATTAAGTATTCGCAGTGTGTTAGCAGAAAGTTAGCATGCTAACGTTAGCGGGCTAATAGAAACAGCATGAACCGAAGCTCGCGTTCGTTACTAACACACACTCCCTCCACTTCATTTGACACAGCGGTCATTGACATTAGCTCAAGTCCCGCTCCATGTTTCCCGGAGGCTTAGCCCGCTAGCCCGGCCGCATTAGCCGGGGGGATTTCAGCGTAGTTACCGTTAAAATCGCCCGTATCCGCCACCACCACGGTGTAGTGCTTGAGCTGGCTGAGCGCTGACTCCATCTTTCGGCGTTTGTCCGGGGATGCGCTCATGCTGAGGCCGGGAGAGGGGCGCTTATATACGGCACAGAGGAGCACGTGAGGCCGCGTGGATGTGTGTGTGACAGCGGCGGCGTCGGGAGCGCGCGGCCCTCACAGCAGCCAGGGCGCGTGCACTGCGGGGTGGTGCTCTGGTCCAGAATGTATCCCGGATTAAAAAGGACACGGGTTGAGTTAGAGTAGGGTGAGCAGACGTCCTGTTTGCCCGGGACAGTCTTAGTTTGGAGCCCTGTGTCCCCTGTCCCAGCAGATTTATGCAAACCTGTGTGAGATGTTGACCCCTCACCAACCCAGCAGAGCTCAACGATGTGCTGGGCAACATCTGCTGGAGGTCCCCCGGTCCCGGTGCAAACAGTGGGGTGATCGTTTAATTAAAGCCTGCTTATTTAGGGTTCTGGTCACAGGAAAAATCTGATATTTGGGGAAAATTATCATATGGGGTAGTAATATACAATCCAGATTTTTTTTTTTTTTTTTTTGAGAGAGAGAGAGAGAGAGAGAGAGAGAGAGAGAGAGAGAGAGAGAGAGAGAGAGAGAGAGAGAGAGAGAGAGAGAGACCCTCACATGCAGTGCATTCTGGGATGTTGCAAATTTGGTACAGCACTTTGGTCGGCTTTGGTCAGATTTGGTCAAGGTGCTATAGAAATAAAGTTTGATTGATTGATTGATTGATAGAAAATCAGTGATTTGGCCCGGTTTCATACAAGAAATATCACAGGCGTTCCTATTTTTGACCCATTTGATCCCTGTCAACAGTAAAGAGAGACATAAATTGTCATTTGTTTAGGTAAAATACAGAAAAGCTGCTTAAAAATGACCAAAACACAAAGAAAACCTGACTATATTGATTCATGTTAGTCATGACTGGGCCAAGTGCAGAATAATTTTCCTTAATTACGCACACTTCTGCTATTACCAACCACCACAAACCAGGGCAGTCCCAGTTTTTTATTTTGAAAATCTGATCACCCTAAGTTAAAGTTCACATTGTCTACAGTTTAAAGGCTTTCTATCTCTGAATACTACAGTTTTGTCTTAAGGCCTAACCTAAAACAATGCGATAAAAGTTTATTCAGTCAAAATAAGCAAAGGGAATAATTTTTCCCAAGCACAGTCACACGGCATCTCACTGTCCTGACATAATAACAGGCACACAAACTTTTGACAGGTGCCCAAACAAATTTAGGCAAAGCGGTTGGTTGTATGTTTGGGCACTGGGCAGTGGGATATGACTGTCCTATGGCCTAATTATATGCATACTGTGCATAGATAGATAGATAGATAGATAGATAGATGGAATCATGAACCATCTTGCTGTGAGGCGAGAGTGTTTGTAATGTGGTCACATAGCCTTTTACATATTCTATCTATATCTATTAAACCAAAGATGTTCATTTTGTCTTCTTATGTACTTTGACTTCTTGGGTTGTTTTTTAAAGACAATACAGTAAAGTGTTTTTACCTTGTTGACATGTTTCTGCAGCTGCCATCATCAGAACTGTCTCCGGTGTTGTAGCAGCAGCAGCCGAAACATGTCAACAAGGTAATTACATTTTACTATATTTTCTTTAAAAAACAGCCCAAGAAGTTAATGGGTTAAACATCATGTTTGTGTCATGAATTTCTGTTTTTTGAGATTTTGAATAGGTCCACATTTAAGTGGACCTATTCAAAATCTCCAAAAGTCCAGCAGGCAGGTGTTGTGTCGTCATTGTGGTGAGAAACAGGCTGATGTCAAGCATGTGCTCATATTTAAAATTAGACGTGAGGTGTGGATTTTTCACTAGGCTGTGTGATCTTTTCACACAAGACCATTACCAACAATTCCATGTTCTGTGATTATGTGCAAATAACACTGCTGGTGATATCCCTAACTGTGTGCTGTTTTCTTGTCTTACTGGAGAGAATGAGGACATGAAATGAGGACTTTGGTTTTATTCTTTACTTTTACATTGATGTTCATCTGTTTGAATAAACACAAATGAGAAGAAATCCATGTGATAGATTTAACACTGTGCCCTTCGGCCTGAAGTGCACACGAGATTGTGTCATCCTGAAAGGACCAAGCAGTCTTCAAGAAAAGGCCTCAAACTTGGTAATCAATAGTTACTCCAAGCTGACATTGGTTAATGAAACAGGTCAGACTCCATGACCTGCTCTCACTGCTGCTCCTTGTGGAGTAGGTGGGAGTGACAGTTTTAAATGGTCTTCTCTCCTATGACACCGTAGTCCTGCTCCTCTGTCACAACATATTGACTTTCTGATGGAATTGTTGATTTTGTTAAAACCCCTTTCTTGAGGGCTGCTATCCACACATAACAATGTGAATGTTAAAGGATTTCAGGGTCACATAATAATAAAGCTTCACATTTATATTGCGCTTAGTAAACCCCTCAAAGCTCTACACTGATTCATTATTCTCTAGTGTGAACAGTGATAAGATTATGGAGCTGCCCTGGGGTATAGACTGATGGAAAATGGGGCTTCCAATCCCACCACCACCACCAGCCTATCAACCAAAAGGTAAACTCACAGATGTTGAACGTGATCACTGACGTCACCTGAAACACCCACAGTTTTAACCAAACACACAAATCACCTAAACTCTATTTACATTCCCGTTTCTTATCACTGCCGTTCCCCGTCTCCCCACTAGATGTCACCATTACACCGTCGCTCTCCACTCCTGGCACTCTCCACAGCCGCGGATTACGCACGGCTCGGGGCGAGAGAGGGAGAGCGGCAACAAGTGTGGAAGTTTTGGCGTGGCGTTACAACCCGCGTGAGGTGCGTGGAAGAGGACGGAGACGCGGCACGAGTGAGCGGTGAGTGCCTGGCCAACTTTTCCTTTTTACGCATTCCTCGGACGCGCCTGCCGCTCCTCATTGTGCATTCTGTGACCGGCCGCGAAGTTTGTGCACA
Source organism: Boleophthalmus pectinirostris (assembly GCF_026225935.1). Lineage (NCBI taxonomy): Eukaryota > Metazoa > Chordata > Actinopteri > Gobiiformes > Gobiidae > Boleophthalmus > Boleophthalmus pectinirostris. The sequence continues at coordinate 5,382,225 of NW_026571140.1, forward strand.
CTGCAGTGATTTTCTTGTGATAAATCGGTTGTTTTCCGGGGCCACTTTTGTCTAATTAAAGCGGATAAACTACGCGAGGGCGCCATTTGTCTTACGCGAGGCAGGCAGGGACACTATTGGTTTAGTTAAGGCTCCAGACGCATTGATTGGACGTGGATAAGTTGCTGTTTGGAGAGAAACGCGCCTGTTGATTTGTTGTTTTTTCGTAATTAGCCGTTGCATTGACAATATTCTTCCGGGGGTCCTCATTATAGCCAATACACAACATTTTTATTCATTAATTTCTATTCAGGGGAAAAAAAAAAAAAAAAAAAGGAAACAACAACATTACGGACAAATTGAACAACGCTATTAAAACTTAGTCCAGCCTTACTTTTGAATAACATAGGCCTAATGATTACGATACCACGATGATAATAAAGAGTTTTTATTTAGACAATATAATTAATTTTTAAGTACATGCATGGAGCACTGTGGACCAACAAGAAAGTACTATGATTTAACATTGAAAATCATATTCTGTTGTTCTAAATAAAGCTTTTTTTGTATCATTGTAGTTAGTGTTGGGAAGGTTACTTTGAAAATGTATTCCCCTACAGATTACAGATTACATACCCCAAAATGTAGTTTGTAACGGAATCCATTAAGTTACTTAAGGTGAGTAACGTAATCTGAATATTTTGGATTACTTGATTTGCTGTAGAGGAGCAAAGATGAGGATATCGTAACATAAGATGTTTTGTCTGCTAAAAGAAAATGAAAAGCCCAGACTTTACTTAACCAAATTAAAAATATTATTGATAGAAGAGGAGACACGTCCATGCAGCATGATTTAGTCCTGTTAAATCCTGTTTTAGTCCTGTTTTAGTCCTGGTTTGGTCCTGATTTAGTCCTGGTTTAGACCTGGTTTAGACCTGGTTTAGATCTAGTTTAGACCTGGTTTTAGACCTAGTTTAGTCCTGGTTTAGATTTAGTTTAGACCTGGTTTAGTCCTGGTTTAGATCTAGTTTAGATCTGGTTTACACCTGGTTTTAGACCTGGTTTTAGACCTGGTAACCTGGTAGACCCAAGTAACTGTAATCCAATTACCACTCACTGAAACAGTAACTGTAACTGAATACAGTTACTCATAAGTTGTACTCTTATTCCGTAACTCTGGTACATGTAATCTGTTACTCCCCAACACTGCAGAATTGGTACTGAGTATGGATTCCTTACTAATATCAAAATCGAGTTATAAATTTTAAGTATCGTGACAATATTTTAATCATTTTACTATAGGCATTTTTTGTTCATGTCCAAAAAAGTCTGACAGCTACTTCATTGCTTTTGTTTGCCTTAAAATGGATAGATAAAGTGAAAAATAGAATAAAAATAATTTCGGAGACATATTTACCAGTTGTGTGTTTCTCATGCTTGTTTGGATTGTGGTGATGTGGTCAGACACGCTGCGTTCTGATTGGTCGACCGTGTGTCATGTCCCTGAACATGATGATAGGATGAAAATAAGCTCTGGGAACAACATTTGGAATACCAGCCATTCCTCTCTTCCTCCCTAACTCCCACTGTTCCCGCTCCCTCCCTCCCTCTCTCCCTGGCTTCCTCCTTCACTTTCTGTCTCTCTTTCGCTTCTTTCCTCTTCTGTCTCTTCCTCCTCACCCTGTCTTAGCCCCTTGCTCTCTCTCTCTTTCAATCACTCTGCCCCTCTCTCTTTCTCATCATTTTTCTGTCCCCCTTTCCATCCCTACCTCCCTCCCTTTCTCCTTCACTTTCTCTCTCTTTCTCTTCTTTCCTCTTCTGTCTCTTCCTCCTCACCCCATCTTTGTCCTTTGCTCTCTCTCTCTTTCAATCATTCTCTCCCTCTCTCTCTCTCATCCTTCTTCTGTCCCCCTCTCTCTCCCTCCCTCAGTTTCTCCCTCCTTTCCTCCTTCACTTTCTCTCTCCTTTCTCGTCTTTCCTCTTCTGTCTCTTCCTCCTCACCCCTCCTTTTCGCTTGCTCTCTCTCTCTCACCCATTCAACCCCTCTCTCTCATCGTTCTTCTGTCCCTCTCTCCCTCCCTTCCTGCTCCCTCCCTTCCTCCTTCACTTTTGCTTTCTCTTCTTTCCTCTTTTATTTATCTCTTCCTCCTCACCCCTCTTTTGTCCCTTGCTCTCTCTCTCTATTTCAATTGTTCTCCCCCCCTCTCTTTCTCTCTCTCATCCTTCTTCTGTCACCCTCTCTCTCCCTTCCTCCTTCAGTCTCTCCTTCCCTCCCAGCTCCCTCCCTTCCTCCTTCACTTTCTCTCTTTTCTTTTATTTCCTCCTTCTCTCTCTCTCTCTATTTCAATCATTCTCCCCCTCTCTCTCATCCTTCTTCTGTCCCCCTCTCTCTCCCTTTCTCACTCAGTCTCTCCTTCCCTCCCCGCTCCCTCCCTTCCTCCTTCACTTTCTCTCTCTTTCTCTTCTTTCCTCTTCTGTCTCGTCCTCCTTCCTTGCTCTCTCTCTCTTTCAATCATTCTCTCCCTCTCTCTATCATCATTTTTCTGCCCCCCTCTCTCTTGCTCCCTCACTCGCTCTCTCCCTCCCATCTTTCCTCTCTCTGTCTCTCTCTCCTCGTCTCTTCTATTTCTCCTTCATCACCTATCCCTTTTCCCTCACGCCCCTCATTTCCTTCTTCCCTCCCTCCCTCCCTCCCTCCCTCTCTCTTTTCCTTCCTCTCTCTCGTTCCCTCGGTTAAGGAGGTTTCTGGGAGGAGACCCCAGACAGACTTTTTTGGAGCGTGGAATTCGCTGAGGTACAATGTGGCCTTATGCGAGGTCCAGGGAGGCTGCAGGAGGGCGTTTTACTCTGACTCACATTTGGACTAACAGGACTCTTGTGTTTTGCTGTATTTTTAACTCAGACTGCGTGTTTAGAAAACCAAGACATAAAAATGTTTTTGTGTACTAAAACATGCACTATAACTTTTCTGTTAGAGGATCAGCCACCTGCCTCTCGTCGTCTCTATGGAGATGTCGTTGCTTTGATTGGAATGTCGCACACTGTGGCTTTAAACTGATCTGTGTTAGTGTGACACCATCAGGTTCATTTAGAGGTCAGATCTGTGGTGATGCAGCTCACAGTAAAAATACATGTTTGTTATATTTTTTATGAATAAAATAATCAGTAATTTACGGAAGCAGAGAGGGGTCACAACAAATGCAAACGCAAACGCCGCAACAAATGCAAATGCCAAAACAAATGCAAATGCCACAACAAATGCAAATGCCACAACACACCAAAAAAAGCCACAATGGAAATGATCGCGGGACTCTATTTTAATGCCACAACACAAACGCAAATGCCGCAACACATTAAAAAGCTGCAACACATTAAAAAGCCACAACACATCAAAAAGCCACAACGGAAGTGACCGCGGGACTCTATTTTCTGACGGACTGATCAAGCGGCAAGTGAAGAAGAAGAACTACAACATGAAACGAATAATGATAAAACAATAAATTACTTTTACTTACGTTTCCAACTTCTCCGTTCCTTTTCTTTTCACGTTGTAGTTCTTCTTCTTCACTTGCCGCTTGATCAGTCCGTGGGAAAATAGAGTCCCGCGGTCACTTCCGTTGTGGCTTGTTGATTTGTTGATGTGTTGTGGCTTGTTGATGTGTTGCAGCATTTGCATTTATGTTGTGGTGTTTGTATTTGTTGCGGCGTTTGCATTAAAATAGAGTCCCGTGGTCATTTCCGTTGTGGCTTTTTTGGTGTGTTGTATCTTTTTGTTGTGTTGTCACATTTGTGTTTGTTGTGACCTCTCTCGGCTTCCGTAGTAACTAACTGTCGCAAGAAAAACAGATGAATGCCTCACTGTGGAACATTCAAGGTAAAGCGAGAACATCTCTCTTAATCAGCTTAATACTCAATTTTTTTTACGAGGTTGTTCACATAAACTTGACTTGTATGTGAACTTTAAAAGCCCCAAAAGTGTCCCGCATCAGCATTGAAGGACACAACGATGTCACATGCAGAGAACGTGCTCAGTGTTTACAAAAGTCACCTAAACTCTGGGCTTGTCTCCCAAAATACAGTCCAGTTCTTCGTAAAATGGACAGATTACACGTCCAGGGCCGCTTCGTTTGTTTGACTCTTTAGTCTCCTTGTATTTGTCTCGCAGGCTCTTTATTTTTCATTGACACTGGAGCCAGGACAGTCTGTAGCCGCGCTCGGACATTTCTTTGGCAATCATTTTAAAAAATCACCCGGTTCCGATAAGACCCCTCCAACTTGACCTGAATATAGCGATGCCCCCAAATATGAATGAACTCGCTAACCTCGCTTTCCCTCCGTTGACGAGACTCTGAGCCTGACGTGTAGATGGGATGAATGTGACCTGGCTGTTCAGAATAAAGTCTAGGGTTGTCCCGATCCGATCACATGACTGCGGACTCGATCCAGACTCGGACGCTATGTACCGATCAGGCATCGGATAAATAATAAGTATATATAGCACACAGGACACAGCACACAACAGTTTTTCTGAGGCGCGGGATTTGCTCAGGGACGTCCAGTTAGCGCGACTGTCTGCCCCAGCGCCTGTTGTACTAGAGGCGCACTTACACTGGGACTTTTGGGCCATGTCGTGCTCGGGTGCTGTTACCTGGGGTTCTGTGGCCCGTGTTCACACCTGCACGGCCGATGGCGTCGTTGTGAGGGTTTGTCCTGCATGAAGTGGCTATTGAGCGGTGGGACCGATGTTGCGGTGTGCGCTCCGCTGTGGGTTTGTGCATGTAGTGGTGGTGCGGGGGAGCGGGGGCGGCTGGGGGAGAGAGGCTGTGGGGCATCTGTCATTTCCTTTTTATTTGGTAAGATTTTGTATTATTTGGATATCATAGACAAGCCTAAATGTTTCAAATGTAATGCACATGCAAACATATAATATTAAATATACAAACTGTAGATTGTGCAGAGTCTAGTCTCAGGTCTGATCTGATTCTGGTCTGGTTCCTGTTTTGTCCAGTTCATTAAGTTTACTAAGTTACACATTCCAAGACCAGACTGTGAAAAGTCAAGATTTTCAACAATGATGGTGAATGGTTAGAAAAGTTAATACAAAAATTTAAGTTTTGGACAGTTGATTTTTCACACTAAGTTCAGCCCAAATACTACACATGAAATCAATACAGTCTGATCCTGCACACATCCTGGATCTTATTCTTTGCTCTTAGTTCATTTCATAATGTTTTATAGACTCGGATCGGGACTCGGTATCGGCAGATACTCAAAATCAAAGGACTCGGACTCGGATTCAAGGGCAAAAAAATGTGATCGGGACATCCCCACTGAAGTTGCATATCAAAAGATCAGATATGTATTGGTTTTAGGAGCACATATCCAAGTGGCCTGGGTCGCACTTGAAAAAATCAGATCTGTGTCGTTCAGACAGTCATTAAAAGACCAGATACAGGAGCATAGGGATGAAAAAATCGCATTTGGGTCACTTCAGGCTGCAGTCTGAACGTAGCCTTAGATGTGCTTTATTCATTGGTATGTCATTTTTATAAGTTGAAGTGCATAAATATTGAAAAGATTTCAGAACATGTAGCACTAGTCACCATCAGAGGGAGCAATGGTTCAGATAGACACAATTAGATAACCTGTGTCATTTAATTATTAAAAATTTATTTACAGACTCAGGGTCCAAAGCATACACAGAAGGACACACACCCACAATACACTTCATTCATAAATTATAAACCCACCAGCACACACACACACACACACACACACACACACACACACACACACACACACACACACACACACACACACACACACACATAAAAAACCTACAGTGACTTAAGGTCAGTAATATTGGGTGCCACTTTCCTTAACATCAGTCAAACACGTTACATACGTTTCATTTCTTGATTCATTTAACCTACACATACATTTATGCATGAGGTTCCTCATTAGAGCCTGGAACATGGGAATATTTACAGTAACAAACAAAGCACTCGTACTTTCCCACCTTGGAGTCTTTAGCAGTATTCTGAGAGCATCATTATATGCCACCTTCATTTGCTTTGCTGTAATTACAACATAGGTGAGCTGCATATAGTGGAGCACAGTATGATGTAAAAAGAGTTGTTTTGATGTCGTTTGTACATGGATGGATTTTGCGTGCCAGCATATTCGCTTGTGAATACAGTTTGCAGCACTGACGCTGGGTGTCATCATCACCACAGGAGTCATTTCTAATAATATGGCCCAAGTATTTTGTTTTTGTTACATTAGTCAGTTGATTTTCATTTAAACAAAAAGAGGGGAAGCTTAACTTTTGATCTTTTGATCTTCCTTATATCATACTGCATCCCCGTACTCTGAACAGGCTCTCATCAGCTGCTGTAGACCTGCACTTTACGGCGTTAGAACAACTAAATAATCAGCATGCAACAGATGATTGACAAGCCTGTCCCCAAACATACATCCAGTTTTACAGTGTTGTTTTCTAGGCAAATCATCCATGTACAGGTTAAAAAGTTACTAAAGGGCCCATCTCATACAAAATCAACTTTTCAGAGCTTTCTACCTTCTAAGAGTGATGTGTGGGCCTTGTATATGTTGCCGAAGTGATTTTTAGATTGATTCAGTGTTTTTTTTAACAAAAAAAAGAAAGAAATCTGTAAAATTTCATAACTATTGTGTAATGGATGTTCCAAAACCCAAATTGTGCTTGTATATGTGCAGAAGATACAATGTGAAAAAAGTTATTTTGCATGAGAGGAGCCTTTTAATTGCATTTTTGTATAACATCAGTTGTGAAAATTCTTGTAAATGACAGTAACTAACTAAATATTTATCAAGTCCTGGATTACCACCTAATCATGTCACAAGGCATGAAGGCACATCAGACATCAACAAAACAGTGTAAATCCTCACCCAAACTCATCATCCAAACTATGTGAGATTATTTCAAAATATAAGCAACCCTTCATTCTTTTGTGAAACACCATGTATGTCCTGTATGTATGTGACTTTATACAAGACATAAGAACTGAGAGGCTGATTCCTTTAACAGACTCAGGCTGTTCACGTAATTAAAACATGTTTTCCCTCATGGCTTACCCGTTACAGAACATGCATGCTTTCTTTTTCTTGGCTTGGCGTTCTTTGCATCCCGTATATTTTCTAGTATGTGGCCCTCGGTGAAAAAACTTTGGCCACCCCTGGCTTGGATGCTAATTGTACAACTTCCAGGCTTACATTTGAAAATATAAACTCCTGGCTCATCATTATTCATAAATACACAAGTATGCTCTGTTCCCCCATGATTTTCTCCTTCCCTGGCTCACATGAAAACTACCTGCAGAAGTGACTATGCAAATTTGCAGCGAAATTTCCACCTGCAAAACTCACCGATACGCCACGTCCCGCACTAAATCAAACCCATTACGCTCCCTTACACCGTCCACACCTTGCACTGTAGTTTTTCTGACTTCCATAATCCATTTTCTACATTAAAAATTCATCCCAACTTTAATGAAAACCATGAGTCAGGCGGGTAGACGTAAACTGTATCTGCTGAGGTTGGTTGGTCTGGGCCGTTTTTCATTGTTGCATCAGAAAAAGCTCCTTGCTGTCCAATCCGCTGTGAAATTGCAAGTTCCAGCGTTCTCCCGTCTTTGCAGTCTCCATTTGTATTGATTTTGCATTGTGGGCCAACAATCAGGGAGGGAAAATATATAGAGAAGAAGAAGACATACTAGGGTAGGAAGTGACAGGAGCAGGCGGTAAAAACATGGCGCATATTACAAGAAACTAAATAAACGTACTCGAAGTAATTAAAAATGTAATTAAATGTTCATATCTGTGAGAATTAATCAAGATATGCATTCAATAAAGTGCAATCATGTATTTCAATAGATATTTTAGCCAGAAGAGTCTTACAGAAACAAATTAACAGATGTGGGTAGAGTAGCTCAACGTGTGTGCAAGAAAAAGTACCATTACTGCAACTACTACTGAAGTACCGGTAGTACAAAGTAGTGGTTCTAGAAATAAAGAAATGTAACTGTAACTGGAAGGATAAAACACTAAATAATAGAGATGTAATGATATCAAAATCCCTCGATGCGTTACTTTCACAATATGCATTTCATAGTTCAATATTTATTGTGATATTTTGAGGTTTACAAAATTGGGAATATGCTACTTTTTCCATTTAAAAGCCTTGAAAAGCCTTTGATAGTCTTAGAATATGAAGAATTAAGACTTAAAAGTGCTTTTTATTGAGGATATTAGGGCTCAAGGTCTATGTTGTCCCCTTTTTAGTTTTTTGCCGCACCACAGCAAGGCAAGGCGAGTTTATTTGTATAGCACAATTCATTCACAAAATAATTTAAAGTGCTTTAAAGTCCAGAATAAGAAATACATTCATATTACAAAGAAACCTATCAAAATGACCGTAACAATTAATTTAAGAAAAGAGAAGGCCTCCGTTACTATTGAGAGATTTTGATGATTTTCACAATACAATATCCTGATATTTTGGTTATTGTTACATTGCTGCTATATAAAACAAGCACAAAATCTGGTATTTTCAAAGGATCATTTAAAATACCAGATTTAGAAATTTTGAAATTAAATCATCAAAGGAACCATAACTGATTTAATGAGCCATTCGCATTTGCCATTTCCTTGTATTGGCCGTGTGGACTTAGACTTAAATGGTTTAAGCTTTGAGACAAGCATATGCTACTGGCAGGATCACCCAGGTAGCCCTAGTAGTGTGAAAACGCCTTTACTCACATTGGGAAGAGGAACCAAAACCTATATTACTACACTTTGTAGGAGTACTATTGCATATACATGTTTAAATAGAACTGAGTACTCCGCAGCTCTGCAACTTAGCTGTTATGAATTTTTAATGGATCAATGGATTGTTTATACGGTGAAGCTGTCAGTGGTGAAGGAGAGATTGATAAGTATAGATTTTGCTGCTGAGGTTGAGGCGGTAACTGAAACAACAGGAGAAAGAAAGTGGAGAGAACGCCTTTAAAATGACTTGACATTGGTGTAGATCAGTGGTCTCCAAACGGTAGCTCGCCATGGGATTTCTGAATTACATGTATTGTCCTGAATATGTAGAATTTGATGAATTAAATACCTATTACCACTGTACATGTGTCATTTTGATGCATAACTTTGCACACTAATAAATGAATAATGTTTTATGGGACTCTAACTGTATGACATTTAAGCCTCGCGTTGCTCTTAAATATACATCATTTCTTGGGAATGCTAAAAATAGTATCTCTGGCATTTTCGTTTTGTAAAGGTTGCTCATCGGAGGGAAAAGGTTGAAGACGCCTGGGGTAGATAGAAAGCAGCAGGTAATAATGACTGTAGCATTGCCAATACCCAGATACTAATCAATTATAAATAAATACATAAATAAAACAATCACTACTGAAAAAATAAAAAATCACACAAATAGATCAGAATTTGACGTTTTCCTCAATAATTTAAGAATGGATTAAATCTTTATCTGAAGCAATAAAACTAAAATAACATAGGTCCCAGTACTGAACCCTGGGGGACTCTCATAGTAATACATAGTGAAGGTCTGAAGGTGAAGGTTGATACTAGATTGTGACTTATTTGCAAAGTTTTGACAAATGCCTTTTTAAATTTTAGAAATATAACTCCAATTCCATCTGTCGCGCAATGATTTTATGTTTTTAAGAGGAAAGCAAGTTGCCATTTTGCATGTTAAGCTCCAAAATGAAACTGGTGAAGGGTGAATAATGAGAAATTACGATGTTTTTTTATGAAGTCGTTTTAATACTCGAAATTCTCTGGACTGATTTAGCTAATTTTCAGATATTTGACTTTCATAGCACTCAGCCATGCAAGAATGAACCGCCAGTGGACCTTTGAAAGCAAATAATTACCATAAATCAGGTGAATTTGAGCAATAATTTGAACAAACTCTTTTTATTACAACGTAAGTTTTGACTATTCAGCCCCAACTTCTGATTTAATTCTTTTCCTAATTTCTAGCAGCCTATTAAACTAAATAACCTTTTACACTCAGCTCTGGAGATGTTCCTTCTCTTCACTGGGCCCTCTCAATTTGTCACATTTGACTAGTTTTTACAAGTCTGCGTATCTGAAGCGGACTGGACTAATTGAGTAATAGTGCCGCTATAGTGGTAGAGTGGTTTAAAGCAGGGCGCCTCATGTTTTATGGATGAGGAAGTCTTTGGAGCAGGATGACAAGGCTGAGCGGAGGTGCCAGTTGTGTCAACAGTGAGGGGGCCGCTCAAAGTGTCCATGTTTCATTAAATATACGGCACCAAGATAAAAGATGTGACGGCGAAAGGCTTTGCGAGATGCTATTGTACGACTGGGGGAAATAGCAAAAGGTTTTATTACAGTTTTTCTTACGGCCTTTCTTAAAAATGTCCCATATTATTCAAAATTGATTCTTGTGAGCCTTCAGCCATGTTATAATAAAAACACAACTCCAGATCTGTTTGGGATGAGGAAACACTATAACATAGATCAGAAAATAGCATAATATGGGCCCTTTAATATAAGCTTTTTTGTCATGTTTTGTGTTTTCCTGTTCCTTCCTTTGTATCTGCTGTTTACATGTTTTCTATGAATGAAATAAAAGACATATGGACAGGAGCCTGCTGTGTTTGCTGTTAATGGTGCTCCTCATGCCTCTGTGCAGGCTATAGAAAAATATATAGGCACTAGATACGTTTAAGATCGTGTAATGAAGTGGATAGCCTTCCCTCTTCCCTGCTCTATACAGCTTAGCAATTCTGCCTGCAGTTGCTGTCATTAATACAAGCTGCTTTTGTCTTCAGAGTACCAGGAAATGTGATTAAAGGACTCGTCTTACACTATTTTCTGATCTATGTTATAATGTGTTTTCCTCAATACAAACAGACCTGGAGTTGTGTTTTGTTCTATTCACACAAACACACAAGTTCTTTCAAACAGTAAACTTCAATTTGTTGTTCTGATTTGAGATGTCATGTGTTAATACAGGAAGTGCCCCTCTGTGTTTTTAATCTCAATACACCATAATCGTTTGAATGATTTCAGACCTGGAATTGTCAGTCTCTACTAACGTAAAAGTAAAAGGCTTCAGGGCCGTTGCCAGCCATTTGGATGCCCTAAGCACATGCTTCGTGGTGCCCCAGCCCGCCCCACCCTCCCCCGAATTAACAATAATTCAGAATTTATCAGTACAATTCGCTTTATTTCCAAAACAAATACACCAAACGTGAAAGTTAAAATAATAAATTATTAAAAATGGTTACTAAATAAATACCAAAAGAAACAGAAAACACAAACCAAAATTCCTGTAGAGGTGCAAATGCAAGGAGTAGCCAGACAAAAGTGAAAAAATGCATAGCACACTCAGGTGACCACAGCACACAGCCCCCAGCACACAGCTGTGGTCCAAAGCAAGAAAGATATCTGATGAAGACTTTTTTTTGCCGAAACGTTATTTTGTAAATAAATAAGCTTTTGGACATTGGCCATCTGAGTGTGCTATGCATTTTTTCACTTTTTTTTACTAAATAAATACCACCACCATTATTATAAATAAACATTTGTGCAGTGACTGCAGCCAGAACATTGAAGTGAACATTGTAAACACAGAACAAGTACATACCCTTGTAAGTAATGTGCACTTTTCTTTGGGAAATAATGTATGTAAGTTCAAATAATTGCAGAATAGAATTTACTCAATCAAGGAGCTTGATAATAAATAATAAACATTTGAAGACTCTATTTTCTGGCATTTGCTGAAATCCAGACACCGGAGGAGAGAAAATTAAGGGAGGAAGAGAGATAGAGAGGGAGAGACAGAGGAAGAGAGAGTTCAGGGGGTTTTGTTTGTGCTGGCACTGGCATCTCACCTCTCTCGCGGTCACTTCCATTGTGCCTTTTTAATGTGTTGTGGCTTTTTAATGTGTTGCGGCATTTGCGTTTGTGCTGTGGTGTTTGCATTAAAATAGAGTCCCGCGGTCATTTCCGTTGTGGCTTTTTTTGGTTTGTTGTGGCTTTTTGTTGTGTTGTCGCATCTGAATTTGTTGCAGTGTTTGCGTTTGTTGTGACCCTTCTCGGCTTCCGTAGGTAACAGTATGACAACATGGCTTAAAGATCACAACAATCCATTCTGTGTAATATAGCATCTTTAAATAAAAACGGTTTCACTTTTACAAATAAATGTATATTAAAAACAGGGTGAAACTGAGACCACTGTACTGTATGTCTGCTTTGTGCATCTAATTAAAGAGCATTTTAGGCTTCACGAAATGCACCGTTAGCTTGCCTGCTGTGTACGGACCTCTGCAAACAGTTTAAAATGAACACATTCTGCTTTTCATGTTTTCAATTACACACTAAAACTCAGATGCAGCACCTTTTAGTCCTGAAGGTATTTTGTGCATACATTATGTTGCTATTATAATATGCCCACAGCTGTTTGAAAAAAAAAAATGCATGTTTTAAACTGAGCCAGGGTTGAAAACAATCTTGAAATAACAGTCCGCGGTAGTGTGTGCGCTCTCAGCTGCTCCTGTGCTGTGTTTTGGAGTCACTTAAACCAATGGAATGAGAGAAATGGTGAAAAACGGTTGATTTGTTTCACTGTAGGCTCTCCCTCCGCTCCGTCGAATGTGGGTGTGATGCTAAAACAACACTTACCCAAGGCACTGCTAAAAAGAATGTTATTTCAATGGCTCAAGTTGAGTTTTGTGCTGTTTGAATCGATACACACACACACTTGATACTTAATAGAATGTGATTTTCAGCATTATATCATAGTAGATGTAGTGATCTTATATGTGTGTAATCCCTCAGTGGTCCAGGGAGGTTCCATAGTGTCCATGTGCTCTTATACTTCTTCTCATACAGCTCCACATCATTGTAAAGTCAGGATTTGTCTCTAGAATATTAAAAGTGCATTGTGTAACTCTTCTGGTGGAGGGTCCGTCAAGTGCTTTTATCCATGGAGATGTTTTTGGTTTGTCTGGAATGTTTCACAGTATGATATGAAACGTTTCTATCTTCATGGAGACCAAACCAGACCAAGTTAGAGGTCAGATCTGTGGAGAGGCGACCCCGCTCACAATCAGAATGCCTGTTTTTCCAGGTATTTTAAAGCTATAAAACCACCCGTAATTGAGTAAATGTTTAATATAATACTGTGGAACATTCCTGGCAGAGCAATGACATATCCATAGATACAAGAGGGTGATGGACCCGCAACCAAAAAGTTACATAATGCACCTTAAACTGCTATTTTAGTAGATAAAAAAATATTTCAAGATTTTATTTGAATCCACTCTTGATTGGTGTAGATGTAGTAAGGTAAATAATGCAGTGAAATTATATGGATGGGCCTTATCATCGAATAAGTGTGGCATTTTATAAGGTGCATGATCTCGTTGTGTCCTTGGGCAAGACATCTCCAATTTATATATAATTTTACACTATTTTACAACCTTCCGGTATGTAATGTTGTCTCCTCATCACAAACAAACCTGGAGTTGTGTTTTGTTCCTTTCACACATGTTTAACACACAAATCCAGTATATTTAAGCTGAGTTCTTCTCTCAAACAGAAAACACTCTGTTCCAACTTGTGATGTCATGTGGTAATACAGGAAGTGCTCCACTGTGTTTTTAAACTACATACAAGTTTACTAGAATCATTTGGATAATTTCAACCCTGGAATTGTCAATCTCTACTGAACTAAAGGTAAAAAGTAGCTGTTAACATGAAAACTACTAGTCAGGCTGGTGCCACCTAGTGCTTCCACTCAATTTCATTTCTCTCCAGTGACTAGGTCAGGAATTGGAATACACGAGATGGTTTGTTAAAACCCCGGAAGTGCAAGTTCAGTCACCAGCCAATCAGAGAAGAGCCATACATTCTGTGTTGTCAATGATTCCCAAGATCGATGATTTAAAGCCGGAACAAAGAGACTGTTTGGTGAATTTTATCAAGGGGAAAGACGTTATTGTCCTTCTTCCTACAGGATTTGGGAAAAGTTTAATATACCAATTAGCCCCGTTAGCGGCGCATTACATACAGTACATTACAACCAAATAACAGCGATTGGTTAAATAAAATAAGTATCCGTCTGCCTAATGCTGCAAAGTCAGACTGGCTGATGAGTCAGGCTAGAAAACTACCGCTTCTTGACATCATAAGATGGAACAGAGCGTTTTGAGCTTTAGAAATGTAGACAGATTAATAATAAATAATAATGGGTTACTTAAACATGTGAAAATTAAACAAAACACAACTCCAGGTCTGTTTTTGAAGATGTAACTACATTCTAACATGGCTTAAAGCTCTCAAGAATCAGGTTTGCATAATATTGGACATTTAAAGTAAAATGTGTCTTGCCCCAGTACAGATATTGTAAAAGAGTCTCTTTAACAAAAAAAAAAAAAAAAAGCCTCTTCTTAGGGTGAAAATGAGACTGCATCTGTATGCTGTCTGCACCTAATTATAAAGCGTTTGTATGCTCCGATACTCCGCTCTGACCTCTGAAAATTGTGAAACGAGCTTATAAACTCATTGTGGTGAATAATTAGGATGCCGGGAATGTGTTAGGAAAGTGAAGAATAACCGGGCTGTTGCAAACCGTTTAAAGTGGAACTAAACACTAAATCCACTTTTGTTGCTGAACTGTGTATACGGTGTTCTGCATTATCTACTGTTCTCAGCCTTTTTTGTGTGTGTCAGTTTTAAGTACATTTGCAACTTTCTGGTCAAAAAGTTTGTGCTGCCTTCAGGGACCTCTGCGATTTCATGTAGTTAGTGACACCACGAAAGACTGTCCTGATTACAGCCCGGTGTTTCTGATCTGGTTGGAGAGGGGCATATGTGCAGCCACTCTTTTGTCAGTGAGTCTCAGGGCAGCCGCAGCAACAAAAGTAACTTAACTTCACTTAGTCATTAACTGAGCAGTAGGTGGTGCACACAAAAGGCATCACATGGACCTTCTGGACCGTTGTAGGTTGCCAACGCTCACACATTTGCCCTGAGATTCACACGCTCCTCTTTTTTCTCTTTCTTTTTCTCTCTGCTCCAGTCGTGTGGCTCTCCTCTTTCCCTCCTTTGGGCTTCTTGTCATCAAAACCTGAGTCATGGAAAGTAAACAGCTCTTTTCTGACTCTTTTTGAATAACAACATCTGATCTAATTCATGGCACGAACTTCGTACATGTCATTAGGCTTTAGAATGAACCAGTGCTCTGTGAACTTTTAAACTACATTTATCTGCAATTATTTAAAGGATCTATATAATGCTATTTTCTGATCTATGTTTTAATGTTGTTTCCACACCACAAACAGACCTGGAGTTGTGTTTTGTTTGGCACACAATTCCTGAGTTCTTTTCTCAAACTGAAAACACTGTTTTGCCTTGTAATGTCACTGCTCCACTGTGTTTTTAAACTCTACACACCGTCATTAGAATCATTTGGATAATTTCAGACATGGAACTGTCAATCTCTACACAACAAAAAGTAAAAGGTAGTTGTTAACTTGAAACCTACCACTTCATGACATCACAAGATGGAACAGAGCATTTTAAAGTTTGGGGGTGCAGACAGCTTATCAATCCAGGACGACACAAACGTGGATGAAACAAAACCCAAATGTTTTTGAGGAGCAGTATTATAACATGGTTTAAAGCTTTAAACTGTCACCATGTTGTAGCGTTCAGGAAAAATGTACTTGCCTTCATATTAACATAAACCGTGCTGCTTTTTGCTTTTTCTATAGTGTTCACTTCTTGTTGTTGCCAACAGAGGACATATTGAAGTAGCCAGGCTGGTGTCACCTAGTGTCTCCTCTCAATTTCATTTCTTTCCAGTGACTAGGTCAGGAATCAGAATACACTAGATGTTTTGCAAGAACCCCAGAAGTTGTAGACCGCGCACCGGCCATTCAACAAAGAGCTGTGAAACCATGACTTCAAACTCGTACCTCTACCTGTCAGTAAACAGTAAACAGTAAACAAAGTGCTTGAGATGGATGTAGACGATACAAACTTCACCTTTTTTTATTTCATCTTTAATTCACAAGTTCACCTCGCAGAAATGACAATGTTCACTCTCTGCTTTGTTTGCTGTTGTGCCCGCCATTACTTGGATACCACTGAGCTTTCCGTTCCATTACATACATCACAACCAAATAGCAGCAATTAGTTAAATAAAAAAGTACCCGTCTACCAAAGAGCGAACAAATCCTAATGCCACGAAGTCAGACGGTTTCCACGAAGTGAAACCGGCTCATGAATCAGCCTAATATTGCAATTCTTCCATGATTAACAGTTAAAAAGAAGAGAAAGAAATACTGTCTATTTTAATAATTACACAGGCTTCACATTTATCTCTTCTATTAGATAATATTCTGTTTTGCTGGACACATATCAGTGACCACGTTTATATGATGTTTTTTAATTCTGAATTAATTGCTCTAAATTAAATAGTTACATGGAAATAATAATTCCAAATTGAGGTTTACATGGAAAACATGTTAAATCGTCTTTATTTAATTCTGCTCATCGTCTGGGGGTGGGGAAAGGTTCTGATTGGACATGGACACTAATGCATTTACGTCGACCACAAGAAAACACACACTTCAGCTACTCAGCTTTTCTGTCATCTTGGTTTGTCGTTACACCCCGGACACAAACATGATCCAAACTTTTTACGTAGTGGTTCTGATAATAATTGTGCAGCAGCTGGAGAATTGTCGTATCACGCTTTACATCTGTCAGTTGAGGAGGAGAAGGGAGGAAGAAGACAAACTGAGTCTGAGGCTGCTCTACCTCAGCACACTCCCACATCCTGCTCACAAATCCAAAGAGACGTGGATGAAAGTCTGAAGCCAGAACTGGTGGAACGCTATCATAAGGATCGTACGGAAGCAGAGAGGGGTCACAACAAACGCAAACTAAATGCAACAAATACAAATGTGACAACACAACAAAAAGCCACAACAAACCAAAAAAAAGCCACAACGGACGTAACCGCGGGACTCTATTTTCCGACGGACTGATCAAGCGGCAAGTGAAGAAGAAGAACTACAATGTGAAAAGTAAAGGAACGGAGAAGTTGGAGTCATTATTCGTTTCACATTGTAGTTCTTCTTCTTCACTTGCTGCTTGATCGGTCCATTGGAAAATTGAGTCCCACAGTCACTTCCTTTGTGGCTTTTTAATGTGTTGTGGCGTTTGTATTTGTTGCGGCGTTTGCATTAAAATAGAGTCCCGCGGTCAATTCTGTTGTCGCTTTTTTTGGTGTGTTGTGGCTTTTTTTGGGGGGTTTGTTGTGGCTTTTTGTTGTGTTGTCACATTTGTATTTGTTGCAGCGTTTGCGTTTGTTGTGAGCCCTCTCAGCGTCCGTAGGATCGCGTCAGAAGAACGTCCCAACGAGCATGTGCTGATCCACCACGATTATTTTTAAGAAGAATAAACATTTATGTGATTGAGAAATAAATTCATTTGGCTTTAAAATCAGAATAAACCACCCACTTACTTTGGAATTAAGTTTAATTCTGAATAATCATTTTCATTAGGAAGTGTTTACATGGTCTTTTTAAAGCGGAATTAATGTTTCTTCAGATTTAAATGATTTTTATTCTCAATTAAAGCTCTCCATGTGAACGTGGCAAGTAACGTAAAGCTTTAAATAGTGCTACTGTTCCTGCTTTGAGGCCTCCAGCAGCATATTTACTGGGTGAAATGTTCCGCAGTATGGCTTTAAGCTGCAACACAAAACTCCAATGCGAATGAATTCATACGGCATTAACAGGGACCTTCTTGACCGTAGCTGTTTAGGCATATGCGCACCTCTTTTGCTCTCTCTCCCTCTCACTAACAGAGCGCTCATTGTGCTGCTGCCGCCGCTGTGGGACCTGAAAGCGTTTGTGCTTGACGGTAAACCCACTCAGGCACTTCCTCACCTCGACTCACCTCCTCCGCGCTTTTACTTCCATGTTCTGTCGCCATTTTGCCCCGTGTCCTGTCAGCTCCAGCTCCACACCATCTCCACAGTGTGTGTCTACGGGCTTGGCTTTTTTGATCCTCGGGGAGATGGAGTACAGCACGGGATGGAAAATGCACCAGGGCCTCACAATAGGAAAAGTGTGTTTGGAGCGTGTGGAAGATGTAGCGATATGATCTTGTGATAAACTTCAAAAGGCGCTAGGCCCTTATCAGCGGGTTGGATGCGGCTGCAGATATCAGCCGCTAACACATGCTGGGAGATTGGGAGCGGAGAGAAAAATGTGATTTTGAAAGAGCTATTTTAAGCCTCTTCCTATTAACTTATATGAAACAGGAGGCGATCTTAACAAAAAATGTCATAATATCCTGATCTGTTTCATGTACGGTGTGATTTAGGTTGTCATGGTGACCGCGTGAGAATTACATGACTACAGATTTTGTTGTTTGCCTGGACACAACTTCTTTACATCCCAATGTTCCTGCTCAACGGGATTAATCTGTGTATCATTCGTTCATTTGTTTTTCAGTATAAAACCAAAAATAACAAACCAAAAAAACAACAATTTTCTTCATTATATGTTTCCAAAACCAAAATGAAAACACGCATAACAATTCGCTTTTTCAATTTTCAATTTTGTGTTTAAATGAATAATGGAAAAAACGGAACAGCCGTTCCCCGTTTTTGTGACTTAAACTGTGATGCCGGACTTTTGCTCAGCATACGGACTGAACCGGGACTGAATCAGGACTAAACCAGGTCCAGGACCAGACCGGAACCAGACCAGGACTGAGACCGGGTCTTAGACTGGGACCAGACCAGGACTGAGACCAGGACTGAGACCAGGACTGAGACCGAGACCAGACCAGGACCAGACCGGGACTGAGACCGGGACTGAGACCGGGACCAAACCAAGACTGAGACCGGGACCAGACCAGAACTGAGACCAGGACTGAGTTCGGGACCAGACAAGGACCATACCAGGACTGAGACCGGGACTCAGACCGGGACCAGATCAAGACTGAGACTGAGACTGAGACCAGAACTGAGACCAGGACTGAGATTGGGACCAGACCAGGACCATACCGGGATTGAGACCGGGACTGAGACCGGGACTCAGACCAGGACCACACCAAGACTGAGACCGGGACCAAACCAGAACTGAGACCAGTACTGAGACCGAGACCAGACCAAAACTATACCGGGACTGAGACCAGGACCGGACTAGGACTGAGATCGGGACCAGACCAGGACTGAGACTGGGACCAGACCAGGGCTGAAAATGGTTTAGTCCTGGTTTAGTCTTGTTTTAGTCCTGATTCAGTCCTGGTTCAGTCTGTATGCAGCACAAAAGTCCGGCATGACAATTTACGTCATGGAAACTGGAAACGGTCATTATCTGTTTTTTCCGATATTCATTTAAACACAAAATTGAACCATTATCTGTTTTTTCATTTTGGTTTTGGAGACAAATAATGGAGAAAATAGTAGTTTTTTCATTTTCTTATTTTTAGTTTTATTTTGAAAAACGAAGGAACGAATGATACACAGATTGGGATTAGTCATAGTGAAGGGACTTTTGGTTATTTAACTTTTTGGATGCTGTTTTTCACCTGCTTGTTTCTATAGAGATGTCATTGCTCTGCGTGGAAAGTTCCGCAGTGTGACATTAAACAGCTCTACTTTACATGTATTAAATTACAGGTGGTTTTATAGCTCAAAAATACCTAAAAAAAAGCACATTCTGACTGTGAGCAGGGTTTTCTCTCCACTAGGGATGTAACAATATCCAAATCTCTCGGTCCGATATTATCACGATATGCATCTCACGGTACGATATTTATTGCCATATTTTGGAGAGGCTGATATAATTGTAGCTAGTTTTTTTTTTTTTTTTTGCTTTTGAACTATCCTGACAAGATTTTGGTGTGATTTATTACTGTCATAATCCCAACAGTTCAAGTAAAAATATATAACTTCATGTTGTTTGCACTGAAATGAATCATGGGATATGTAGTCCCCAATTGGTACTATAAAACAATGCATTTAAGCAACGGATTTTGTAATTCGATATATTGTGACAGCTCACGGTATTATTGAGAGACTTTTGACGATACAATATCACGATATTTGGGTTATTGTTAGATCCCTACTCTCCACAGATCTGACTTGTAGCTTGGTCAAGTTGGGTCTTCATGATGATAGAAAGGTTTTTTATGTCATACTGTGAAACATTCCAGGCTAAACAATAACTATATCCATGAAGAAAAGCAATTGATGGACCCTCCATCAGAAAAGTTACACGATGCATCTGAATTTTTTGGATCTGTTCATTTCGAAGACAATGAAACAATGACAGAAGCGAATGTGAGAACTCATTTTATCTACAAACTAATCACAGAGAAATGACCAAGGCTCTGATCTGTTTCAAATGGTTCACACTGAGAGTGGGAGAGTGTTTTCCCTTTGGAATTATGCATGATCTGAATAAAACAAACAGCACACAATAAAAATAAATGAAAACTCGATTATGAAAAGCTATTATGATGTCCAAATTGTTTTTTTTGTGTTGCCTTCTCTGCTTCTGTGCTGATTTTCATGTTGGTTAATGTTAATTGGCATATAAATGCATAAAAATTAGAAAAATAAATTAGAAGATTCAGTTCTTTTAAAAAAAATGAGATCCGGTACCATTCACTCACGTTCAAGAAACATTCAAAAGAGCCAACTCAGTCACAAACATCACATCACTAAACTGTAAAATCTAACACTCTGGTTCACTTGCATTCAGCTCGTTTACTTTACTCATAGCTACAAATTATTGGATCTTAATGATTGTGGCAAAGTAACAGTTGCTGTCAGGGCAAAAAAAGCTCATGACTTGGCAATTAGACTCACGTCGATTTGAATGAGCCGAGTAACAGTGACGTGTTATTGCCGAGAGCTCCATTTCCCAGTCTGTTCCGTTTCACCTTTTGCTTCCTCCCTGTTTTTCCTGCAGCCGCCACTCCTTCCCGAACCATCCCAGAACATCTCTATATCCTCCCTCTGTTCATTCAGTCTGTGATTCCACTTGTTCTCCTGTTTTATTTCTTCAGTATTTTTTGTTTCCTAAGTTCGGGGGCCTTGGTTGAGTTCACATGGAATGACCAGGCTTTATTATTTTATTGTTACACATGTTGCAATGTGTTTTGAACTTACTTTTTTCAGAGACTAATAAATATTCAGATCCTTGTGTCCCTGATGCAGATCTAAATGACATTATTGTAGAATAGAACCTGTTTTTACTCTAACTTGTGTATAGAAGTAACATGTACTTGCTCAATTCAAGGCAATTGGTTTCCATGGTTTTACCAAGTTACTCTAAAAGTAAAGGTTACTACATATTTCAGGTTTGAGGAACTGACTGATTTGTTGGCACTGCTTCACAGCATGATTCTATAAATGAAAACTAAATACACTTCACTTGCTGCACTTAGTTAGATGAAAGAGGAATTTACTGAACACTACACTGAGGAATTATTCGTAAGCTCAGCTTTAGATTCACACTCCACTTTAGTCAGATTTTTCAAGGCAATTGGTTTCCTGTATTTTTTCAAGTAAAATCTACTTACATTTCACAGTGTAGATAGTAAATCCTTATTATGGAAAATGAATGTCGTTTCCTAATCACACACAAACCTGGAGTTGTGTTTTGCTCAGTATGTACTGGTTGCCTCCTTTCCTGCAGGAGCTGGATGAATCTGTGAGGCTCTGAATCTACTTCTACAAATAATAATCTGGGACAGTCCTGTTGAAAGTGATGGAGACGGACAGAACCTTTCGATGAATTCCTCTGGATGATTGTCCATAACGTCACAGCAGTGATTGGTCAGTCTGTGTGGTTTATTGAAGTCCAGTCAGAGCAGTGGGTGCTGTAAAAGACAGAGTGACCAGACTGGGGTTATCATAAACGAGGACACTTGGTTCACAACCAAAAAAAATCCAAGGTTTTGCATTGTGTAACCAGGGATTTCAGTTTTGAACAAACTGTGTGCAGTTTGCTACATTCCAGTGCAGAGGTCTACAAAGCTACGTTAAAATAACTCTACATAGGCTACAGACTATATATTTTCATAGGTTTATTTTCCAAACAGTCCGTGAGCCCTGCTCCTGTGAACCTCTCACACACAGGAGGCTTCAGTCTGTGCTTCAGAGCAGTACACACACTACACACTTAAGACTGCATCAGGACGTCTCAACAGGTTCTGGGTCATATTTACGATGATGGGATACTGCAGAGATGGACAGATGTGTGGATACTTGTGTCTGTGTTCACATCAGTAAACCTGCACAAACTTTTTCAGCTGGGTTTTATGAATATGAGATCAATCTTGGTCAAATAAAAAGTGGTGTGCAGTTTGAGACATGAAGCACAGTGTTATGACACCCAGCCTCTTCACAGTGGCTTAAATGTCTTCGTAATACGCTTAATATATTTAGTTGCATTTTGTGATCAAAGGAGCAGCCTGCCCCTCGCTGTGCCACATGAGAGCACAGCGGTGAGGTGAGGCGGAGTGCAGACATACAGTGCTGAGAGCTGTTGGTTACATCTGATCAGATGAGCCAAGACTGTCATCAGTACGAAGTAAAGTGTGTAAAGTAAAGTTCATTAAAATGGCAGACATGTTGGGGTCATTTAGACTTCCCTCCCGGACGTTTTTGTCAGCCTTGTAAAAGACAGACTCATAAATATCGAGAGAATAAACTTTGCTGTGCCATGTAAGCTGCCTCCCTCCTGCACGCTGTATACAGTTTAATAAAGCCCCACTGGGCTTCTGTCTGTTCCACTGCTCTGTAAAGCACCAGACACTCCCCACACAGATGAGTAAAATAAAATGTGAGCAGTAAAAACATAACAGGCGAGGCGAGCCACATATGTCTAACAAAATGGAGTCATATCGTGTTTTTTCCTGTTATGACTCTCCACAGTCCACAGTGGTGTGTGTGTGCGCGCGTGTGTGCGTGCGTGTGTGTGTATGTGTGTGTGTGATTTGTACACAACAAATTCAATACTTCTCCTGCAATATTCAACAGGGTTTATTTCATTTCCACTGTCACTAAGTGCACACGCCTGCTTCCCTGATTTATGCATTTTCTGCAATTTCTTCCACATTTTATATTTAAAATGATTTAATACACATAGTAATGCTCTTTCATTATAAGAAGTTTAAAGCAACTGTATATAACCTGCCCACTTACAACACCTGAACCTGAGTTACAAGAGCCTTAACCTGCAGGTCACATCCAAGTGTTTCTCACTCTCAGTACTGGGACAGGCCTCATGTGAAAGCTCAGAACCTCCAGAAGTCATTTGCACTAGCACTGACTCATGGTGGCAGGTTCTGGGGTTTAGGGAGTGACCATTCAGATCAGAGAGAGACATTTTGTGCTTAAATCAACATCAGCTTTGAAACTAGCAACACAAATGAGAGAGTCATATGAGGCTTATTCTGATTTTTGATAATAAGAATTTTCTTTAGAACCTAAAGACTGAATTATATATGCATATATATAATATTTTGCAATAAGTCTGCATTTGAATTGTTGGCATTAAAAGCTATATTTAATATGATGTTTACCTCATATCTAACAAACAGTCTGTCTTTCTGGTCGCCATGTTTGTTTTGGTTGATTTGGGTGCTTCATTTTTGGCTTTCACCCAAACCACAGTGCTGCTCTGTGATTGGTCTAAACCACTTGTGCCCTGGGAGTCTGGCCAACTGGATTGTTGTGAGTTTTGCCTTGCTGGCCAGGTGTTAAAATAATAGCTCACTTTAAATTTTTATTTTACACAAACACAAACACACTAACAAGTTCAAAGTTTATTGTCAATTCTTCATACAAAGAATCAAAATTATGTTTTTCACTATCCCATGTGTCATAAATAAATAATAAATGGCAAATGCAAGTGCAAAAGTGCAAAGGCATATGGTGCAAGATCCCTGGGGGATCAGGGGGGTCTGAGTTCAAGTGTTGGAGGTTGTTGTCTCTGCACCTCATGGTCAGAAGGTTGACCTCTTTCCTGTAGTGAGTCTCGTCGCCCTTGGTGATGAGACCCACTAGAGCTGTGTCATCTGCGAGCTTCACATGTGGTTGGTGCTGTAGGTTGTTGTGCAGTCATGTGTCAGAGAGTGAAGAGCAGAGGACTGAGCACCAAGCCTCAGGGAGCCCCTGTGCTCAGAGTGACGGTGCTTGAGGTATTATTGCCAACACTTATTGCTTGTGGTGTCTGGCTGAGGAAGTCTAGCAGCCAGTTACAGAGGGAGATTCATTGGTGAGACACTTGAGTTTGTAGCCGTGGTATAAACGCATAAAACAACTTGGAGCCGTGCGTTCTACAGTTTTAACGCACTTCCGCGCTGTTATTAATGCTTCCTTAAGACTGAGGTTGAGGCTGCCTTTGAGGTTGAGGTTGCCTGCGGTTAAGGTCAGGATCAGTCTTCTCAAAAATGAATGGAAACCCAGTGTGCGTCTGCGTCTGCGTGTGTGTGTGTGTCTGTGTGTGTGGGTGTTAAACTGGGCGTGAGGCAGACTTCAGGCTGTGGCTTTTCTTCACACTCCAGCAACTCAGCTCTGAAAATACATGGATCTGAAAGCAGTATAAGGACAGTTACTTCAAAGAAATTACTCAAATAAGAATTTTGGGGAATTAACTCAAGTATAAGAGTAACTGTAATTGAGTAACTATGTTGAAGTAACGTCTGATTTTTAATTTGAAGTCAGTGTGAAGATAAATGAATGAAAGGACAAAACGTTAAAGAAGACATATTGTGTTTGTTTTTGCTATATACTAGTAGTACTTATAATCTATGACATAAGGGGATTATTACATTATAATTTGCACATTATAAATCACAATATTCAACTAAAACGATAAAACAAGTCAGCTTACTTCCGCGTTAGAAAACTGTGGTGGGAGCTGACGTGTTTTTTTTTCACTTTTCACTACCAAAATAACTACGCGTCAGTGTCGAATTCTATGTGTATACCCGATTAAATTCTTAGGAGGAGGGGTGCACAGATATTTAAACTTTTCTATTTAGTATTTTTAAAATTAATAATAAAACACTGCTAAATGAATAAAGATATATATTTTTGTATTTTGATGTAATTGAATATTTGGAGCACTGTTTTTGATAGCTAACTTTGAAACATTGAATTGGAATGTAGAGATGTCCCGATCACATTTTTTGCCCCCGAGTACGAGTCATTTAATTTTGAGTATCTGCCGATACCGAGTCCCGATCCGTTACTTCTATAAAAAATTATGAAATTAACTAAGAGCAAAGAATAAGATCCAGGATGTGTGGGGGGATCAGATTGTATTGATTCAATGTGTAGTATTTGGGCTGAACTTGTGAAAAATCAAATGTCCAAAACTTTAATTTTATTAAGTTTTCTAACCATTCACCATCATTGTTGAAAATCTTGACTTTTCACAGTCTGGTCTTGGAATGTGTAACTTAGTAAACTTAATGAACTGGACGAAACAGGAACCAGACCAGAATCAGATCAGACCTGAGACTCGACTCTGCACAATCTAGAGTTTGTATATTTGTTATTATATGGAAGCCTGTGCGTTATATTTGAAACATTTAGGCTCATCTATGAAATCCAAATAATACAAGATCTTACCAAATAAAAACACAGCCTCTCTCCCCCGGCCGCCCCCACTCCCCCGCACTGCCATCACATTCACAAACCCACGCGGAGCGCACCACAACACATTGGTCCCAGTGTCAATAGACACTTCATGCCGCCCATTTCCCACCCTCCCCGCCAAAAGTGCCAACTCCGTTGCGCAACATGCAAACAAACAGCACCGTGTGACGAAGCCATCGGCCGTGCAGGTGTGAACACGGTCCACAGAACCCGAGCACGGCATGGCCCAAAAGTCCCAGTGTAAGTGCACCTCTAGTACAGCAGGCACTGGGCAGACAGTCAAACTAACTGGACGTCCCTGAGCGAAATCCCGCATCTCAGTAAAAAAAAAACTAATAAAAAACTGTTGTGTCCTGTGTGCGCTGTGTGTTATATATGTATATTATTTATCCGATACCTGATTGGACCATAACGGCCAAGTCCGGATCGAGTCCGCAGTCACATGATCAGCACTGATTTCCGATCACGTGATCGGATCGGGACAACCCTATTGGAATGAAATGTAAATAGCTGTACTTTGAGATGAGGTTTAGAGGAGGTGGCCTATAAAAGGAGCCAGCCTCACCTGTGTCAACGGAAGGTGCTTTGTGTGGGTGCAGATTTTGCCATGCCTGTTTTTAACTCTTGCACTTTTTGTAAATATTTTTCAGTTTTTTTCTTGGATAGGAAATAAATGCACTTTGGGTCTGCACTAAAAATCGGGCTCAGCTCAACTCTGTTCCTCTCAGACTGCTAAGGTTGCTATCCAGGCTATTACAGTGAATGAAACAAAACACAACTCCAGATCTGTTTCTGGGAAGGTAACAACATTCTAACTATGACATTCTAAAGATAAAGAGTCCAGTTTGTGTAATATAGGATTTTTAATAGTAAAATATTATAAATGAACTCTGCTGACTTCATATTAGACTCAGCAGTATAGTAGCAGCAGTAGTAGTAGTATAGCAGTAGCAGTAGAAGTTGCAGTTGTGGTAGTTTTGTTGGCGGTCTGATGATGAATGGGGCATTGTGAGCTACAGTAAAAACATGGACTGAAAAATGTCATTCTGCACAGGGCTAAACCACTGCTAAACCTGTAATCAACACTCACCACACTCAAGTCAACTGGAGGCCTAAGAGACGAGGAGGAGGAGGAGGAGGAGGAGGAGGGAAAGTATGGCGAAAAGCAGGAAGAGAGAGGGTAGTCAGAAATAGTAAGCGTAACAATTACTTTCAAATAGCAGTATGTAACTCATGTCATAAGTTATCTGAATAGTGTTTGGTGAAAATTCCACAAGCAAAAAGGTCACATATTACATAAAACTGACTCTTATGAGCTTTAAGTCATGTTATAATTTTGTTATTTCCTGTATACATAGAGTTGTAAAAAATGATGATGTTGGAGTGCTGCACTGGATCAAAACTTACACATACAGGTGCTCATCAGTAGCCTGATTCATCAGCCGGTTTCACTTTGTGGAAACCGTCTGACCTTGCAGCATTAGAATTCATTCAGTAGGCAGGAACTTTTTTATTTAACCAATCATTGCTATTTGGTCGTGATGTATGTAACACGCTGCTAACAGGGCTAACTGCTATATTAAGCTTTTCCCAAATCCTGTAGGAAGAAGGACAATAATGTATTTCCCCTTGATAAAATTCACCAAACATTACCAACTTTAAATCCTCGATCTCGGGAATCGTTGCCAACACAGAATGTCTGTCTTCGTCTACATCCATCTCGACGCTTTGTTTACTGTTGTGCTGTTCCACAAAAGGGACCCAGACAGACGCGACGAGTCATGGCTTCACAGCTCACAGCTGATTGGCTGGTGCGTGGTCTACAACTTCCGGGGTTCTCGCAGACCGAAATGTAATTGAGCAGAGGCATTAGGTGGCGCCAGTCTGGCTAGCTCATCAGACCAGAGGGCTTGAAAGAAGAAGGGCAGAGGCACTCTGATTTGGAGTGTATTTATTAATGGTCACGTCAACACATTTCGACTACTTATGAGTCTTCATCAGGGCTGATAGAGTGAGCAGCAGGTTTGACTATTTGTAGAGGTCATGTGACCCCCAATTGGTGATTATTAAAAAGAAAATACCCATAACTATCCATATAGATGTATATCCATATACATATACATGTTAAATCCAATTATATTGACTACATCCCATTCTAACACAACACATAAAAAACTCTGTTCTGTACAGGCTGGAGTAAAGTCACTGATAAAGATTTGCCTTGGGTTACAAAGCACACTTCATCAAACATTGTTAAGTTAACAGTACCTGCAGTTGTGTTCTGTTTCATTCACACATTTGACTAATCCTTTATTATTAGACTATCTACATCTACAAAACTCAAAATGCTCTGTTCCACCTTGTGATGTCATGTGGTAGTTTTCACATTAACAGCTCCTTTAAACTTCAGTAAAGTAAAAATCATACAAATGATTCTAGTGAAGGTGTATGGAGTTTAAAAACACAATGGAGTATATTCCTGTATTACCACATGACATCACAAGGTGGAACAGAGCATTTTGAGCTTTGGAGAAGTAGACAGACTAATAACGCAGGATTACTCAAACATGTGTGAATGAAACAAAACACAACTCCAGGTCTGTTTTTTAGGAGGTATAAACATTATAACATGTCTTAAATTTCACAAGAGTTGAGTTTGTATAAAATAGAACCTTTAACTGTGTTTTAGTAAAAGGAGTAGTCCAGCCTGTCATAAGCACTTTTAACTTTGTGTATTGTAATTCCAATATTTTCAAAGTAGTATGCAGACAACATGATTTCAGTTAAATGTTTGTTTTAAAATAGACTTGGCGTTGTCCTGACTTTGTTGGATAGTCGTAGCTTGAGGCCGGGGCTGTGCTGCGGTTGTGTTGTTTCTTGTGTCCTTCTGGAGTCTTCTTTCTGAAAACTACAAACATTTAAATGGTCCATAAAAGAAAAAGCTGCTCTCCTCTGCCTCATCAAATCCAGGTGATACCGGGACAGCCATAAACCAAGTGTCCTTGTCAAGACGCGAGTGTGAGTGTGAGTGTGAATGTGTGTGTGTGAGTGTGTGTGTGTAACGACTGCCTGTCTTCTTATAGCCTCTATTTTAGACTATGATTAAAGGTTAAGTGTGTAAGAATTTCACATTTTAAACAATAGTGTTATTTGTGTCCCCAGCGTTTTGATTTAAAAGTAGTTGTAAAAGCAGCTCTTAGGGTCAAATTGACTGTCTGCTCATATCAAAGCACAGTCACTACCTGAACCCCAGAACCTGCAGCCATCATGAATCAGTGCTAATGTCGCCTCTGCAGCTCAGGGAGGGAATTCTGGAGGTTCTGAGCTTTCACATGAGGCTTGTCCATAAACTGAATGAGAAACACTTGGATGTGTCCTCTATATCATTGTTTCCCAAAGGCTGGGTCGAGAACCTCAGGTGGGTCGCAAGGGATTTTTCTTGGGTCGTTTTGTCACTAGCCTGATTCATCAGCTGGTTTCACTTCGTGGAAACCGTCTGACCTCGCAGCGTTAGGATTCATTTGCTCAACAGTAGGTGGGTACTTTTTTTATTTAACCAATCGCTGCTATTTGGTCGTGATGTATGTAACGCGCCAAATCCCGTAGGAAAAAGGTCAATAACGTCTTTCCCCTTGATAAAATTCACCAAACATTCTCTTCCGGCTTAAATCCTCAATCTCATTGCCATTGAAATCATTGCCAACACAGAATGTCTGTCTTCGCTTACCTCCATCTCGACCGCTTTGTTTACTGTTGTGCTGTACCACAAAAGGGACCCAGACAGGTGCGACGAGTTTGACGTCATGGCTTCACAGCTCTTTGTTGATCGTCTAGTGTATTCTGATTCCTGATCTAGTCGCTGGAGAGAAATGAAATGAGCGGAGGCACAAGGTGGTGCCAGCCTGGCTATTCACAATCTGCATGTAGGTTGAAATGTTAAGACATGTTTTTTATCATTTCTAATCAGTGTTTAAAACTTGAGTAATATTAATTGTTCAGAGACACGATCACTCAGTCAACAATAAAATATCCTCATTAATCGTCAATAATGGTTAAAAATGTATTTTGTGATTTATGAATAATGTCTACTGACTTGAGTCATGAAGGTTTGTGACAACTCCAAAAAACATGCTACACAGGTCTCCATGAACAGTTGATAGTCAAGGTCAGTTAAATACAATCAATTCAATCATTGTGTCCTTAGGCAAGACACTTCACCCACATTGCCTAGTATGAAAGTGGTGTGTGTGTGAGTGATGGTGGTGGTCGGAGGGATGGATGGCTCCAAGTGGCATGGCAGCTGTGCTTCTGTCAGTGTGCCCCAGGGCAGCTGTGGCTACAATAGTAGCTTACCATCCCCAGGGTATAGAGCGAATAAATAATGCTGAATGAATAATGCTGAATAATACTCTGTAAAGTGTTTTTGGGGACAGAAAATGTCTGTGAAAAGTGCTATATAAATAAAGACTTACTTTTAAAATGTGGGTCTCCAGAAAAAAGTTTGGGAAACACTGCTCTATATGTAGCTTAAAGGTGCACTCTGTAACTTTTTGGTTGGGGTCCATCACCTGTTTGTTTCTATGGAGATGTCATTGCTCTGCCTGGAATGTTCCACAGTTTGACATTAAACATCTCTCAAAAATACCTACAAAAGCAGGCATTCTGACTGTAAGCAGGGTCGCCTCTCCACAGCTCTGACCTGTAACTTGGTCTGATTTTGTCTCCATGATGTTGACGTGAGAAACGCCAGAAACGCACATATCGACTATAACCAATGTGAATATGATGAAATATAATACCCGTTTGTCTTGGGGGAACTTTCCAAAACAGTGTGGTGTCAGTGTGCGACGAGCATAAGAAAAGTATCTCTTATTTGAGATGTGACAGGTCCCAGAGCTGCTGTCAGGACGGCCTTTGTTTAGCTGCCTGTAGGACTGGAGACAATGCACATGTTTACTGACAACAAGCCGTATCTCCTCTTTATAATCACTTCACAGACACTTCAAACTGTCTGAAGCACACAGTCTGTTTACAGAGTGAGTGAATGAGAGGACTGGCCCTACAGGTGTCTCAGGGAGCGGGTCAGGGGGGTCTAGGATCAGGAATAGCAAATGATTTCTACGCTATATTTCTGATGATCACAGAGTAGCCAGACAGTGTACTCATAATGTTACTTCAAATTGATATTACTCAGCTGGAAGTACAAAGAAGAGTAGTGGTCCAAGAAACTACCCAAATAAGAGTAAAACAATGTTTGAGAAAGCAAAATCTGATGTTTTCAACGGAAAGACAGAAAAATTAGACAAACAAACTCAAATCTGAAGAAGCTTTGCAGGAAACACAAGTGTTCAAATCATTTCATATTGTCAACGTTAAGCTTTTGTCATTTGTAGACTTATTCACAGTGTGAAGAGGAACCAAAATGTTTTACTCAAGTAGGAGTAAAAATATGCTGCTAGGAATATCAGTATATGACCTATGTAGCGGCCTCTAAATCTAGTCAGAGCTTGATATCATCAATGCATGACCCCACAGAAACAGAAAGTTAAAACCATACTTCAGAACATTCTCCATGGAGATAGATTAGTCTTATGCCATACTGTGGAATACTACAGTATAGCCAGCCAAGATTTCCATAGAAACAAGCAGTAGGAGGTTCTCCCCCAAGTCAAACCAGTCAGGTTTGTGGAGATGAGTAGGAACACTCATATTTCTATATTTGTATTCAGTGCCATAAACCCAAGTAAAGTGAAAATGATTCTTTCATTTTAGGCTGTTTTTGTGTTGTTATTACTAGTGCACCTTTAACCAGATCTAAACTTGTGTAAATCAGTAAGAAAACAGGATTAAACTAATAACTTCACTTCATGATGGAGCTCAGGATTTCACTTTTGGCTACAAAGGAGATGGCTGCAGTTTGTCACATTTCCAGCAGAGGGCAGCATGGAGTTAGTGAAACTCTATAATGACTATAGCAGTGTGTTTGAATGGCACTTCATGTTCAGGGGAGATTACAGGACCAGTGCAGCCCCTCCCTTAACCAAACATAGCTTTAAATGAACTCTGCACAGCCACAGTTGTAATTCTCATGGTCCAAGAATGTGTGGTTGCTACGGTGACCACATTCTTCATCCATAATAAACCCCCCAAACTGTCTGATGTGTTTAAACAGCATGGTGCAACAGTTTCACTGTTCATTTGTCAATGAACTGGTCCAAGGTGACACACTGCAGCTGAACAGGAGCAAATCTGAAAACTAAAGGTATTAATCTGAAACCTCTGTAAATGCTTTTCATCATTTAATATAAATGAAAATAAGGCATTTTTATGTGTAAAAAGGTCATTACCTTGGGGACATTGAAAGCAATTATGAATGTAATTTTTTTTTAATGAATTTATTTTTGTTGAAATAATACATAATGTAGGGAATTTACAGAGGGAATAAAATAAAATAAAAAATTCGCCCCATTCACCTAAAATGAAAGTTACAGTCTAACTGCAGATCTATGAATCTGGATAATTGCCACTAGGGATGAAATAGAAGTTTAAAAAAACATTGTTCCTCCTGTGAGGTCCAGCATTAGTTTTGTGTATAGGTACTACTCTAAAGAATGATTGTTATGATGATGTTATTCTTCTACGGGAGAAAAAAGCATTGTGAGGAAATAGTCTCTGATATTGAATGTCCCATATAAACTTATGGATAAGAGTAGATGATATGAAATCATGACACATCTTTATGTGAAGGCTTAGAAGAAGTTTTATAATATCTCAGAATGTCTCTCTCTAACCCACCCTGTGTGATTCTGGAGTTTGATGGACAGTTTGTCTCCTGCTGCTACAGAACTGTTACAACTTTCAGTGTGTTTGTCGAATTCTTCAGTCTGTGTGGATTCTCAGACTCAGAGGAGACATATTATTAGATCATTAGTGTACACTGTTTTTGTTTTGCCCCAGTACAGCCCCAGTTGCATTAGAAGCTCTTCGGATCCAGATGAGACTGCTGTGCTAATTATGAAGCATTTTTATCTGTGGCAAAACAGGAAGTAACACTGCTGTGATTTGTTCAAACCAAAGATGCCATTGTGTTGTTTTCAGTGGCCTGTGCTCATTGGTGGAAAATGCTCAAAAAACTGACCTAGCTACTGTCTGACCAATTCTGACCAATTCTAAAAATTTCTGACCAATCAGCGCAAGCAGAGTTAGCAGGGTCAGAGCGGGGATAGGCTGACTTACAAAGCTCACTTTTAGGTGCTTTGATCAATTCATTTTTCTTCTGCTTTATCCAGGACAGATTTGCACTTTGATGATTTAAATAAAAGTATTTTAATTTAAATTCAAAGCTGTTGATGACCTGCCAGCTGAGCATGGGCAGTTTGATTTTCAAAAAAAATACATCATGTTCTGTGGGAGAATTGTGCACCCAAGCTCCTGGGAGCTGCAGTACCAGTGGAGCGGCCACTAGTGTATCTCGCACAGAGGGGCAGAGTTTTACCCAGTGCTTATAATAGATCCAAGTTAAAACTCCACTGAGAGCCCCAGATCTTTCTGAACAACAACACTGAACAAGAGCTCAATTCAGAGTGCAGCACATATGTGTGCGGCATTAGCAGCTTATTCAAAATCACAGAGTAACACACACATTTTAGTTACTGCTGTACTTTCTGTCTCTGTCTCTCAGTTCCCATGCTGTGTACCAAGTATTGATCCTGGCACACTGCACACTCCACACACATACTCCTCATGCACACATCCTCACGTCAAAGTCACGCCGATGGATTTCCTCTCAGCGCTCCAGTCTGATCCGCGTCCAGGGACCACAAAGCAAACTCCCTGTTTTAAGACCAGTATGAGTGCACATGAGGGTATGAGCGCACAGGCTATGACTAAGCATGTGAGAGGGCATGAGCGTGCACGGACGAATGAGCGCGCACAGGGGCATGAGCGTGCACAGACGTATGAGTGTTCACATGGGAATGAGTGGGTGCATGGGGGTATGAGCATGCACGAAGGAAGTATGAGTTTGTATGGCATTTTGAGTGTGCACAGTTGTATGACTAAGTGTGCACAGGGGTATGGGTGTGCACAGTGGTAAAACTACGTGTGAAAGGGGTATGAGCGTGCATGAGTGTATGTGGGAGCACAAGGGTGTGACTGTGTATGAGGTATGGCCGTCCACAAGGGTATAAGCGTGTACATGAGGGTATGAGCGTGTGCATGAGGGTATGAGGATGTGCACGGGTGTATAAGCATGTGCACGGGGTTATGGTTATGAGCGTGTCCATGAGGGTATGAGCATGTGCACGGAGTTATGAGCGTGTGCATGAGGGTATGAGCGTGTGCATGATGGTATGAGCATGTGCATGGGGGTATAAGCGTGTGCATGTGGGTATGAGCATGTGCATGTGGGTATGAGCGTGTGCATGTGGGTATGAGCATGTGCACGGAGTGTGCATGAGGGTATGAGCGTGTGCATGTGGTATGAGCATGTGCATGTGGGTATGAGCGTGTGCATGAGGGTATGAGCATGTGCACAGTGTTATGAGCATGTCCATGAGGGTATGAGCGTGTGCACAGGGGTATGAATGTGTGCACGGGGGTATGAGCGAGTACATGTGTGTATGAGCGTGTGCATGATGGTATGAGCGTGTGCATGAGGGCATGAGCGTGTGCACGGGGGTATGAGCATGTGCACGGGGGTCTAAGCGTGTGCATGAGGGTATGAGCGTGTGCATGAAAGTATGAGCATGTGCACGGGGGGTATGAACGTGCACGTAAGTAAGTAAGTGTGCGTGTG
Organism: Boleophthalmus pectinirostris; assembly: GCF_026225935.1. Taxonomy (NCBI): domain Eukaryota; kingdom Metazoa; phylum Chordata; class Actinopteri; order Gobiiformes; family Gobiidae; genus Boleophthalmus; species Boleophthalmus pectinirostris. The sequence continues at coordinate 5,416,754 of NW_026571140.1, forward strand.
TGGGGCCGAATGCAAACGAGGCTATGCAGTCACCAGGCTTTAGACGAAATGTAATTATGTGGAGCAGCCGAGCGTACCGAGCAGTGTGAGTGTGTGCAAACAGGGGCTGAGGAGGCCGTGTACTTGTAAAAATATTAATACAACCATTAAAGATTAAATATACTGTGTATCAAAGTGTCAACAGCACCGCAAAATCACAACACAACATAGAGGATTCATGAGCTTACTGGAACTGTAGTCTGCGCTACTACAATCACAACTGAACCTGTCTCCAGAGCCTCAACCTGCAGAGAGGCACATCCACTTGTTTCTCATTCTCAGTATATGGACAGACCATGCCAAAATAATAATAATAATAATCTTTCTACTAGGGCCTGACCGATATATGAGTTGACCAATATGGGCACTTGGAGACACATCGACTATTGGCCGATAGTCCACGTGGGCATGTTATACCTTGTTATGAAGCGTAGACTCTCCATTTAATCCTATTTACAGACAGATTAAATTCCTAATATGTGGCGCTGCAGCAGTATTTATCTGTGGAGTGATTTGTCTGTGTCTGTGATGCCGTACTGTCCCCGAATGCATCCCTAGAGTCACGTCACTCATGTGCTCTTGTTTACACCAGTGAACTCTGAGACTGCATTGAGGAGCAGCTTTAAACGCTCTTGTGTCTGATCCACAATACTGACTACAAATAAAAGTGAACTTCAGCGCAGTTTAGGTCAGAAATAAAACTAATTCATGTTTTTATCAAAATGTAAATGTAATGTCCTGTAGACAGAGGACACACACAGCTGCTGTCAACATGCTGGATTAGATTATTTTTATGGACGATCGGTTTGAGTGAGGATTAAAAGGACACTTATTTCTGAAGACTTGTGATCTGAGAGGTGCCTACTTTTGGTTCTTTCTCATTGGTTAGCGCTTAGCTGCTGTAAACTACCACACATAAACGGACTGTTTTCTTACACTGGCCTACTGTAAAGCGACTATAGTGTCTGTACACCCGTTACTGGACCCATATTGTTATATGAAAAGCTGTGAATAGAGGTGTGAATGATCCGCATTTACACATATCATTAATTACCGCGGCGCACATGCATTAACCACTAAAGGCTAAGAGCGGTAGAATGTTATCATTAGGCTGACCTACTGTCTTTAAACATGTCTGTAAAGAGGTAAAATAACAGTAAATGTAGCCTGAACAAACCCAACTTAAAATCTTGAACAGTCACAGTGAATTTTAACATCACTGAATATATTGGTTGTTATCGGCTATTAGCAGCTCCAAAGCCTGTTATATCGGTATCATATTGCCTCAAAAAAATCCATTGGGCCCTACTTTCTTCCATGTTATAACATTGTTTCTCCAGCAAAAACATGTCTGAAGGTTTTAGATGTCATCTATGCATGTTTGAGTAATTTAGTGATCTGTCCCAAGCCATATTTGAACCCTTCTTGCGGTTAGCTATAAGATTCTGTGCAATGCTCTACTTACAAACCGACATCACCCATGCTCCCACACGACAATTCTCCATAAATCTACAAAAACATGATACAAAACTGTACACTACAACTTCACAAACCTGATGAGATGTGCAATAGTTTCATGATTGTGTTGTGATAGCACTCTGAAGGGAGACAGAATTTTCAAAACGATAAAAGCTAACATGGTGATCTATTTATATTTTACATGTTAGCAGTTAATACCCAAAACCCTCCCTCTTTAATTTACAGGTCAGGTCTGTGGAGAGGCGGCCCCACACGGTTTTTCAAGCAATAAAAACACTTGTAATGGAGTAAATGCAAGCTATACTTTGGAAAGCACTGACATCTCCATGGATACAGCAGCCAACAGACCCTCCACCATAAAAGTGACATAGTGTAGCTTTAATCCTGCCTGCTGACCTTTGGATACAGTGGAGTTTATGACGTAGGTTCAAGAGCTTGACAGATCCAAATGTTACGGTTTGCACAGCAGAACGCCTCAGGTCTGGTGTAGTGCGTGAGATTGTGCACTGTCCAGCACTTGGAGTACTTTCAGATAAATGTACTTGGACAAGGTACATAATGCGTGCCGTGAGTGTGGAGGTATAGTCTTAGAAGTATTTTTGTTGTGGAGTACACAGACAGACAGAAGTTATTTCAAAATGGTTAGAAATGGTTATTCCTCACTTACTTTCTGCAGTCTGAGCATCCTAATTTTTCACTTTTTGTAACTGTTTTTTGCATTTTAACTGCTTCTACCATATATCGTATTTTTCGGACTGTAAGTTGCACAGTTTTTTTTTTTTCCGTGTGTGTTTCTGTTTCCTGCGACTTATACTCCGGTGCAACTTATGTATTAAAAATTTCACAATGACATCCACGAGAGGGCGCTCTAGTCTTGTGTGTCAGTATGTAGTACTATTACTCCTGTACCACTGTCACTTTGCACTTTACTGCGCATGTCTCCTGTAGAAAAAGTCACTGTCTTGCTGCATATAGTGAAATATTCAGCCAAAAACGGTAATTGAGCAGCAGAAAAAAAGTTTGGAATGAGCGAGAAACTTGTGAGGGACTGGAGGAAAGCGGGGATGGAGAACACAGCTTCATGGGAAACGGGCGGGTCTGCAGTGCAACTTTCCTGGAAGTCACTGAATGAATTGACAAAGCCTGAACTTCAGTGACACCGAAACCATCCTGTCGGGATTCAGAAACGCCAGAATAATTCTAACTGGAACTGATGCTGAGTCTGATGACAGCTACACAGAAGAGGAAGCAGCGCCCCGTTTACATCATGGATCTATGGTTTATCTCCAGAGGTCGCGCAGAAGTGACACCGAGGATGAAGAATTCTGTGGATTTAGTGATTTGGAGTGAGATTGTGAGTTTGGTAAACTTATGTTCTGTTGTTTATGTTATAATTATCTCAATAACTGTTCATATGTTACATTAACATATTAACGCCTATTCAGCCTGTTGTTCTCTGTTCTATTGTTATTACTGTAACTTGCCTTTCAAGATGAAATGTCGGTTCTTGGTCTCTGATTTTATAAAATACATTTCCCCAAAAAGCGCGACTTATATATGTTTTTTTCTTCTTCATTGCACATTTTTTGGCTGGTGTGACTTATACTCTGGAGCAACTTATAGTTCGGAAAATACGGTATCTGTAATGGGGCAAGAAACTAATCTGACACATGCTCTTTAATATGTCTTTTTCAACTACCAAAAACCTGCACTTGAATTTGAAGGAGTTTTCTCAAACCCGGACAGCTCGTTCCCTCTTGACATTTGTTCGTTGGCCTTTACGGTGTCTTCTTAGCACCTCCATTTGCCTTTTTAATGACCTGCCACCCAAGCTACTTCCTGTTTTTATCAGGGGCATGATTCTTTTTGTGCAATTAGCCTGAGTGACTTCTTCATTAACACCACCTCCTCTGTCCTTTGCTGCTGGTCCAAAAAGCAAGGTTCCTGACCACTGATTAGCACTGTTTCAGCTTAACTCTTGTTCCATCTTGATTATATATTTAACGTAGAGAGAAAAAAAGGTATAGGTTTAGGTAAGAGGACGGTTAGCTGGGATTAGGATGGATCTTTAGTCTGGAAGAGGATCCTGTTGGAGGTTTAGCTCCATTAGACTAATGTCGTAGTAATAGTAGCTGGACCCTGGTCAGGTGCAATTTACTGAAGTATTAGTTGGAAGTTGGTAAGGACTAGGGTTGTCAAAAGTATTGGAAAGCAGATACTAATAATAATGCAGGTACTGATACAAAAAAAGTCCCATTCACGCGACAGAAATGCAGCTTTCCTGAATGTCTTTAGAATGATCTGGAGCTGTATCAGAACAAGTATAAGAGCAAGAAGACTACTATAGTATACACTCATGGATCACTATGGAACCTAGCTGGATAGGGTGACCATATTTCCGTTTGTGAAAACCCGGACACCTTTGAGGGGGGATTTCTCGGATTTTTTTTTTTTAGTGCAATTTTTTACAGCGTATGAACGCGTATTGTGTATTACTGGCAGGTAGTAATTACACACAGGTGGGTCAGGACTAAACCAGGTCTAAACCAGGACTAATCTTAGACTTAAGAGAGAAAACGCAGAGCAGTTTGTCCGCAAAGCGAACAACTGCCGCGTTTAACTCCGTGAGGTGCAGAGCTGAGCCGGTCCTTTCTCTTGCAGTCACCTCCGAGCCCGTCCTGACGGTGAGTCCTGTTTCAGTTCTGGTTTAGTCCTGGTTTAGTCCTGTTTTAGTCCTAGTTCAGTTGTAGATTAGTCCTCCTCTTCAGTCCTGGAATCAGTCCTGGGTTAATCCTGGTTTAGTCTTGGTTCAGTCCGTGGCGTAGGCATCGCAAAATTTTGATATAATCTTGGGTTAACGGGCAGGTGCGGTCCTGTACTGCGCAGTTGCGTTGTGGTACTGCGCGGGTGCGGTGTTGTACTGGGGGTCTCTAAAAATGGATCCGTGCAGGACTCTGTGCTGTCGACTCCATTGTGGAATAAATGAATCTTCAGTTTGTTACATAAAGAAAGAGGAAAATAACACAAGGACGACAGCAGCAGTAAGTTTTAAGAAGGAAGTAAAAAGGGTTGCACCTGTCCTGTCTGAGAAAAGTGTATAAAATTTGTGCTGAGGGGTTTTACAGCCTTAAAACAGATAGAATAACTGTAAAATATAAAGCAGACTACTTCACGGATTTCACCTATCGCGGAGTTATTTTTAGAACGTAACCCCCGCGATAAATGAGGGACCACTGTACTCTCACTCACAACCTCTGCACATGGCTCCCACTTGTCCCGATCGGGACGGAAAACGGAAATTTCTTGTACAAGTCATTGTTAAATGCGCATTTGTGTTTCGGCATGTTGCAGGCTGACTGACTGTTTGTGTCTGCTCACTCCTTCTGAGTCACAGACGCTACGAGAGACGCTCAGTTTAATGCCCCCAATGAACGGTACTGAAAACCCGGACATTTGCATGGACAGGATGCAAAATACGGACATGTCCGGGAAAAAACGGACGTTTGGTCACCCTATACCTGGACCCCTGAGGAAGTACACAGTTATAACACCACATGTTAATATAAAAGAAAGTGCTATGATTTCATGTTGGAAATCACATTCTAGAAATGAAGAGTGTTTTTAATTATCATGTCTTTCACTCTGAATTGAGTTTTACACATTATCAATCTGGCATGGCTGAAATTGAGAGAAAAGCACAGAGATCTCAACTGTTCACAAATACACAAAGCGATTATTTTTTGCATGTTTTTCACAAATAAAATAGTCTGTATTCTATAAATTGTTATAATAGTCTGCACACTTACAGTTAAAAAATATACTACGGGATTGACGTGAACTGTTGTGGCATTGGTCCTCCTGACCAATTATCCTTACAGTGGAACATGTATTCTTTGTAACTCACAAATATAGAGAATCCATCTTGTTATGCAAGGTTAATCCAAAGCAGCACTGAGTATCAAGTATATTCCTTAGTATGTTACTATTGTTAGAAACACGAGTAAGGACCAGTGTTGGGAGTAACGTGTTATAAAAGTAACGATTTACTATAATGCATAGCTTTTTGCTGTAAAGTTACAGCATTACAAGGAAAAAAATCGTAAAATATTTTCCTCGGTACAAATGTCAATAATGCTTTTTTAACCTGGATTGAAGTGGTGGATTTTTCTTCATACAAATTTGCTAAAATCACAGCGATATCAGCAGCGGTGAAACACCGAAGACGAGGCCACGTAGACCGTCAGGTGACCGCGAGTGAAAGGACCGACTGACTCGGAGTTCACTCAGGCACAGTCCTAGATTCCAAGTTCTAGTCCAAGATTAGTCTTGGTTTGGTTCTGGTTTAGTCCTGGTTTAGGCCTGGTTTAGTCCTCGTTTAGACCTGGTTTAGTCCTTGTTTAGACCTGGTTTAGTCCTTGTTTAGACCTGGTTTAGAACTGGTTTAGTCCTCTTTTAGACCTGGTTTAGTCCTTGTTTAGACCTTGTTTAGACCTAGGTCAGTTCTGGTTTAGAACTGGTTTAGTCCTGGTTCAGTTCTGTTTTAGACCTGGTTCAGCTCTGGTTTAGTCCTAGTTTAGACCTGGTTTAGACCTAGTTTAGTCCTGATTTAGTCCTCGGTTCAATCCTGGTTTAGACCTAGTTATTCCTGGTTCAGTCCTGGTTTAGACCTGGTTTAGTCCTGGTTCAGTTCTGGTTTAGTCCTGGTTCAGTCCGGGTTTAGCTCTGGTTCAGTTTTGGTTTAGTCTTGGTTCAGTCGGTATAAAGAGAAAAAGTTCAGCATCTTTGCAGTTATTTTGTTGAGAGTAACTTAAAAGTGCTGCAATAGTCATGTAATGTCTTACATTTTAAATGCAGTAATATTGTAATGTAACAAATTACTTTGAAATTACAGTAACAAGTCATAAATAACATATTACATTTTTTAAAGTAACTTACCCAACAGTGGTAAGGACTACCAACCTGAAGCATGAGCGGGATCCTGACTGGGAGTACCCAGCTTGAAGGATTTGCTAGATTCCTGTCATGAATAGCTTGCTTCAGAATTCTCTTGCATTTATTTATTAGCCTTCTGTTCTTTTCTGTTTAACCCAGAACCCATCTGAGCTGAGAATGGGAATCTCATTTAAAAGCACTTTGACCGTGAGTACCAAGCTGGAGGGCAGGTTTAACTGTACGCTGTTCAAGAGTGCTAAACTGGAGGGTTGTAGACCATGACCTGGTGTTCTTGATAATGTGACGAATCATGATCAGGAGTACCTAGTTCGAGGATTAGCAGGATTCTGGGCACGATCAAGTAGCAGCTGGAGGATTAGATAGATTCTTATCAGGAGGATTAGCTGGATCATGTTTGGCAGTACTTAAGTGAGAATTAGATGAATAATGCCCAGGAATACTTTGCAATATAATGACATGGATTATGTTTAGGAGTACCTAGCTGGAGATTCAGCTGAGTCTAGGTATAAAGGCCCAGCTGAATTTTTAGATGAACCATTCGTGACGAGGAGTACCACAGAGCTCCTGCAGTTGTCGTCAGGCTTTCCCATAATGGCAGCGGTCGTGCCTGAGAACTCCGAGAGAAACTAACGGTGCGGACCATGCGTGAGCCGCAATGAACAAACTTTATGGGAGTTTCAGAGATTGTGGATCATAGTTATGCACCGGGACGAACACTTTAGCAAAGATAAATGAAAGCCTGCGTTTTCACTGTATTTACAACTAAAGTTACATCAATGATTTTTGTGTGTTTATTACGCTGACATGAGTGATTTAGCTGCTATGAAGCTGTAACATCTGCACGTTAGTCGGAACACATCGTATTTTCCCTATTTTTATCAATTTCACATCATTTAAACTGTCAGTACCAATAAATGTTACATTTACAGGGCATTTATAATAATATCTACTTTTCACAAATATCTCCAAGGAGCTTTTTGATGATATAAGAAGGTGAAAGGAAACCAGATGTCCAGATATTGCAGAATGAAGGCAAAAAGTACCCAATCTGTTCTCTTCAACATCACACCGGTCATGTTTAATCTGATTAGTTTTATGCAGGAGCTCTGTAGGTTCATTCTGCATACATGAAGTTTTTTTTTTTTTTCAGAACTTTGGGCATACTTTTTCCATTTAGTTTTCTTATTATTTTCATGATTATTCTCATGAAACTCGCTGAGAGAAGGCCAAGGGTTTGCAGAGCTGTCGGCAAAGCAAAGGGCAATAGTTATTTCACTTTTTTCTTTGCTACATTATTCCATTTATCTTGAATCATTTATTTGATATAAGTATATGACATATATATAAGTGTGTCCAAACTTTTGGCTAATAGTGTATCTTGTTCAAGAGTACCTAGCTGTAGGATTAACTGGATCCTGTACTTGTGTGGAGGATTAGATGAAAGATGACCCAGACGGCTTAATTACATGAGCCGTGTTTAATTTAATGTTGGAAATCACATTCTGTTGTCTAAAGAAATAGTGTTTTGTATTGTCACTGTAGTATCGGAATCGGTATCGAGTATCGAATTTGCTCCTTGGTATTCAAAATTGAGTTGGAAATTTTAGTATTGTACTGTGTGCTGTGTGTGTGTGGCTGTATTATCTGTGTGTGTGTGTGTGGTTGTATTAGTTTTGATTGTGTTGTTGTATTAGCTGTGTTTGCTGTGTGTATGCGTGCGTGCATGTGTGTAGTTGTATTAGCTGTGACTGTGTTGTTGTGTTAGTTGTATTTGGTGTGTGTATGTGTAGTTGTATTAGCTGTGTTTGCTCTCTCTCTCTGTGTGTGTGTGTGTGTGTGTGTGAGATTGCATTAGCTGTGGTTGTGTAGTTGTATTAGCTGTGTGTGCGTGTGTGTGTGTGGTTGTATTAGCTCTGATTGTGTTATTATATTAGGTGTGTTTGGTGTGTGTCTGTGTGTGGTTGTATTAGCTTTAATTGTGTAGTTGTGTTAGTGTTTAGGTTGTGTGTGTGTGTGTGTGTGTGTGTGTTTGGTGTGTGTGTTTGTATCAGCTGTGATTGTGTGTGTGTTTGTATCAGCTGTGATTGTGTGTGTGTTTGTATCAGCTGCGATTGTGTGTGTGCTTGTATCAGCTGTGATTGTATGTGTGCTTGTATCAGCTGTGATTGTGTGCTTGTATCAGCTGTGATTGTGCGTCTGTTTGTATCAGCTGTGATTGTGTGTTTGTATCAGCTGTGATTGTGTGCTTGTATCAGCTGTGATTGTATGTGTGCTTGTATCAGCTGTGATTGTGCGTGTGTATGTTGTGTGTGTTTGTATCAGTTGTGATTGTGTGCGTTTGTATCAGTTGTGATTGTGTGTGTGCGTTTTGTATCAGTTGTGATTGTGTGCGTTTGTATCAGCTGTGATTGTGTGCGTTTGTATCAGTTGTGATTGTGTGTGTTTGTATCAGTTGTGATTGTGTGTTTGTATCAGCTGTGATTGTGCGTCTGTTTGTATCAGCTGTGATTGTGTGTGTATTGTGATTGTGTGTTGTATCAGTGTGTGTGTTGTATCAGTGTGATTGTGTGTCTGTGTGTATCAGTGTGTTGTGTGTTTGTATCAGTTGTGATTGTGTGGTTGTGTTGTGATTGTGTGTGTTTGTATCAGTTGTGATTGTGTGTGTTTGTATCAGCTGTGATTGTGTGCGTTTGTATCAGTTGTGATTGTGTGTGTTTGTATCAGTTGTGATTGTGTGTTTGTATCAGCTGTGATTGTGCGTCTGTTTGTATCAGCTGTGATTGTGTGCTTGTATCAGCTGTGATTGTGCGTCTGTTGTATCAGCTGTGATTGTGTGTTTGTATCAGCTGTGATTGTGCGTCTGTTTGTATCAGCTGTGATTGTGTGTTTGTATCAGCTGTGATTGTGTGCTTGTATCAGCTGTGAATGTATGTGTGCTTGTATCAGCTGTGATTGTGCGTGTGCTTGTATCAGTTGTGACTGTGTGTGCGTTTGTATCAGTTGTGATTGTGTGCGTTTGTATCAGTTGTGATTGTGTGTGCGTTTGTATCAGTTGTGATTGTGTGCGTTTGTATCAGTTGTGATTGTGTGTTTGTATCAGTTGTGATTGTGTGTGTTTGTATCAGTTGTGATTGTGTGTGTTTGTATCAGTTGTGATTGTGTGTGTTGTATCAGCTGTGATTGTGTGCGTTTGTATCAGTTGTGATTGTGTGTGTTTGTATCAGTTGTGATTGTGCGTCTGTTTGTATCAGTTGTGATTGTGTGCGTTTGTATCAGCTGTGATTGTGTGTGTTTGTATCAGTTGTGATTGTGTGTGCGTTTGTATCAGCTGTGATTGTGTGTGTTTGTATCAGTTGTGATTGTGTGTCTGTTTGTATCAGCTGTGATTGTGTGTGTTTGTATCAGTGTGATTGTGCGTGTTTTGTATCAGCTGTGATTGTGCGTTGTTTGTATCAGCTGTGATTGTGTGTTGTTTGTATCAGTTGTGATTGTGTGCGTTTGTATCAGTTGTGATTGTGTGTGCGTTTGTATCAGTTGTGATTGTGTGCGTTTGTATCAGCTGTGATTGTGTGCGTTTGTATCAGTTGTGATTGTGTGTGTTTGTATCAGTTGTGATTGTGTGTGTTTGTATCAGTTGTGATTGTGCGTCTGTTTGTATTCAGTGTGATTGTGTGCGTTTGTATCAGTTGTGATTGTTGTGTGTTTATCAGTTGTGATTGTGCGTGTTTGTATCAGTTGTGATTGTGTGCGTTTGTATCAGCTGTGATGTGTGCGTTTGTATCAGCTGTGATTTGTGCTTGTGTTTGTATCAGCTGTGATTGTGTGTGTTTGTATCAGTTGTGATTGTGTGTGTTTGTATCAGCTGTGATTGTGTGTGTTTGTATCAGTTGTGATTGTGCGTCTGTTTGTATCAGTTGTGATTGTGCGGGTGTTTGTATCAGCTGCGATTGTGCGCCTGTTTGTATCAGCTGTGGTTGTGCGTGTGTTTGCATTAACTGTGACTGCGTGTGTGTCCGTATCAGTTGTGATTGTGTGTGTATCAGCTGTTGTGCGGTCGCATTAGCTGTGTTTCGTGCCTGTTGATTCCTGTAATGATGAAACGCCTCTCGGGGCGAATGTCACACATCTTTAGCTCTCTGTAATTAGCCCTGCGCGAGAGGCTTTTATGTTCTGATCGCCTCGCGTACGGTGGCCCCAGAGGTCACGTCTCAAAAGGGCAAAAGCATAAATATTTCCCATGCAGTTTTTTAATCCAAATAACTCAAGGCTGTTGGCTGAATGCAGTAATTACACACTTAAAACCGGGGTACTGACTATCAAAACACGAACGGGGTAAGTTTAGGTGTCCAAAGGTGCACTGTGTAACTTTTCTGGTGGAGTGTCCATCAAATGCTTTTCTACATGGAGATGTTATTATTTGGTCTGGAATGTTTCACAGTATGGTATTAAACTTTTGTATTTTCATGAAGACCAAACCAAACCAAGTTGCAGGTCAGATCTGTGAAGAGGCGACCTTGCTCACAGTTTGAATCAGTGTACAGGACCCGTGATTATATCAAAGTTAAACCCGTTACCTGCCCGTGCCCGTAATAAACCAAACACAAATTAATAGAATTCTAACTTTTTCGATGCGCTCCTCAATGAAAAATGACGCTAAATGAGGATTGAAGAGACAGTTTGAATAAGCAATAGTATGGACTAACAAAGCTTCTAGAAATACTTGTGTGCATAGGATAGAAATCTGTGCATATTTGGGAAATTTGTGCATATTTGTCTGTATTTGAGCATAAAATAAATATTCGTAACTCTCAAATGAGTCTAGTCGCGCATAAAATGAATTGTGTGTATTTTATCCATCAGAATACGAACTGAAAAGTTACAACATCAATAATTATAATCACCAAATGAAATTAAACGGTTATGCTTTCTTCAGTACGAATGTGAATTCACAGACGAGACTCGACTGTCAAAAATCCATCATCACTTCAGAGGCATTATTTACTGAGCAGAAGAAACACTGATCGAGATGCCAGAGTTTTGTGCCGCACACGCCACGGACTGAACCAGGACTAACTCAGGACTAATTTAGGACTGATCCCAGGACTGAACCACGACTGAACTAGGAGTAAAACAGGACTAAACCAGAACTGAACAAGGATTGAATGTCGGGACGGGCCTGGAGTTGTGTGTAGACTGTCGAGTGACCGCGGGCAAAAGGACCAGCGTAGGGCTCCGCACCCCACGGAGCTAAAGCACAGCCATCGCCCTATTGCGCTTTGCAGACACTCTGCTCCACGGGCTTGTGGTTCTCTCTCTCTCAAGTACAAGATTAGTCCTGGTTTAGTCCTGGTTTAGAACTGAATTTGAACTGATTTAGTCCTGGTTTAGACCTTTACTCTTATAATGTAAAGAATTGAAGCCTTTGCAGTTTGACCATTGCACAAACTCAAATAGTGATTTTGGTTCCGTTGCGACAGGTATACTGGTATTGTGCTCTACCATGTTTTTAAAGTTCATTATCTTTTATTTCATTATTATCGAAAATAATATTAGTTTAAGTATGGGACTAAAAATGTATTTAAAAATGGGTAAGAAAAAAAAAAGCAATGCCTTAAAATTATGATTTGAGTTTGTAATAAATACCATAAAATTATGAAAGCAAATGAAAAAAAAGGAAGAATTGGCCACGATGTGTCAATGTTAGAGACCCTAGTGGTGCGTTTATGTTGCACTACCACATTATTATTATAATTATTATTTTTGATTTAGCCAAATTTGTGTCGGTGTGGGTGGTCGGGGGGGATTTTTTTTTTTTTTTTTTTTTTTTGCATTTGTTGTGAGTGTTGCTTTATGTTTTTGTCTTTGTTTTATGCTGAATATTTTAAGTGTTAAATGTTGATTGTTGTTTTATTTTCTAAATGTTATATTCTGTTAAAAAAAAAAAGTTCATTATCTTTTTCTTGATTCATTGTGTACATTTTAGCTGTCAAAAGAACACATTTTTCCAGTTTTTGTTTGATATTTACAGTCTAAAAACGTGAAAAAATAAGGTAGTGCATTTTAAACAGTGATCCAAAGTTCTTCCTCACTTCCCTTACGCATTCTAGTTATTCACTGTGATGAACTTCACAACTGTCACAGGTGAGAGTGGAGCTTTGCTGTGACTAACTAACAACTAGCATGTTAACCGTGCACTCCTGAGGATAAAATGCCTCATAATTAGATGCAGACAGTGCACATAGGACTTATTTTAACCTTAAGAGCTGCTTATTCAACATATCTGCACCTGGGAAAGACAGTTTGCTCAGGTACTTAGAAAAAAATCAGATTTAGGTCCCTTTAAATTGATGGATTATTCTATTGTGCCATACGCCACGCTGAATAACAACATATACCACGTCAAAGCAGCATTTCTTTGTTCTCTGCTCCACCCCAGTATCAAACCTGAGCATTAACATTCCCCTCTTGGCTCTCCTCTACTCAGCCTCTTCTCTGATAAAGGAAGTTACACATCAACTTTAGCTGCTGCGTTTTCAAGTTTTGATATGTTGCCATGGAAACAGAGCCGGGGTGTCCGGGGGGGTTGGAGTGAGGGGAGATGACAGGGCTGACAGGAGAAGTGCGGTGACATGTTTGTGTTGTTTGTTTGGTTGGGAGTTGGGTTTGGTATTGGAGAGAGCCTTGTGAGCAGGTGTTAACAGAATGCTAATGTCCCAAAGCTCCAGGGAAGTGATTTACCAAAACATTACATTTCCTAAACACAAAAGTCACTTCTTAAAATGTGGAATTGTCTTGCACATGATTTGAAATTTGAAAGATGAAAATGTAGAGTGAGAATCAAAATCCAACTATTCACAAGAGGCAAATCATTTTTATTTTTTTTGTATTCACAATTTATTTTGTTATTTTTAAAGTTTAGATGACATCCTCTGTTAACTCTTTCCCCCTTGGACGCCTACTAAGAACAACCCATACATATATTACTGTTGAGCATAGAGCAAATTATAATTGATTATAAATGATTTTCACACTCATGAACTTAATTGAAACACAGACATATTTGGTATCTCTGAAAACCTTCGACTGTGAACTATTCATTTATGAATATGTTAGGGGCTCTGGTTCTGGTGGAGCGGGGGGTGGGTCGGCGCTCTGGTTCTGGAGGAGCGGGGATGGTCTGGGCTCTGGTGGAGCGGGGGTGGTCCAGCCTCTGGTTCTGGTGGAGCAGGGGGTGGGTTGGGGCTCTGGTTCTGGAGGAGCGGGGGGTGGGTCGGAGCTGTGGTTTCACTCCCTGAAAGTCCGTAGCTGTCGCTGTTTTCCACTTTATAATCAACTTCATCATCACTTTGAAGTCTATAAAAGTCACTTTCTCTAAACCTATACCATAAAATACACCTGCTTCTCATTATTTCTAAAACTGTGTGCTGCAATCTTTCCATTGCTCATGTTTCGTGTTGTGTTTTTTCCGGAAGCTACAATTGTCCCTACTTCGATTAACTTTGGAAAACATCGGTGAAAACGTATCCTTGAATCCTATTGGTCAACCTAGTATGGGTTGTAGTGGCCCCACTTATCCCAGCCTCTGTTTACATGTGAAAAACTGAGCCGTTTCTAATGGTCGTCAAATCACGTCTTTAGTGAAACAGCGGAGGTGTCAAAAGACGCCATTAAGGATACAGGGGGGGTCATCAGATGTCGTCTTCATGGGGGAAAGAGTTAAAGAAGAGATATTGTGCTTGTGTGTGTGTGTGCTCTGCTGTATACAAAGCTATAATCTACGACACAATATCATTGTAGTCCAAAGAGGTTCATTTGGTCTTCCGATAATTTATGTTTTTAGGTTTGTTTTTCAGAAGAGTTTGTTTTCATACCTGACCGTGTGGACTGCTCACTTAGTGCTCTTCCTCAGTGTGGTCACGTGGTGTTGCCATGACATGATTTATACAAGTTTTGGCACTGTTTTCTTACCGGTGGAGGCAGGACGACAGCGCCATCTGCAGTCCGACTTCTACGACTTCCTCAGGACAGTATTCCAGGTGTGTGAGAGTAAAACAGCCCCCTCATCCCGGTTTATGGTCCCATGGCCACGTTTCTGTGTTTCGATTGCCTCTTTAATCCAGCGAAGTTTGTTGTCGTCTGTCCCAGTGATGTTTGCTATTTCCCTGTCCATAATGTGGTTCTCTCTTTTACCGTTTCAGAAACTGCAGATTTGACTTGCTCCTGTTCCGCTTTGTGTTTCGCCTTCGCTGTTTCCTTCTCCCAGAGTAGCTGCGGGGTCTTAAAAGTCTTAAAAAGGTCTTAAATTTCATGTTCCTAAAGTCTTAAATGATGTTCTCCAAGTCTTATTTTTTCACAAAGATCTTAAATTTCATTAGCCTATTTTTTGTTTACTCCTCCGGGCTGCAGTGCGATGTTAAATGGATGGAGGAAAAAAAAAAAACTATGTGAATGAACGTCTAATTTGGAGTATGAACAAACAATACTTTGGCTTCTGGCGCCAGCGGCAATGAGTAAATATCAGTAGAGTGAGCAAGTTTGTTGTTGTTGTAAAATGTTAAATTGTTGAAGCACTTTGAAAGACAATGTGAGACAAGACAGTGTGAAAGGTTAGTTTGTCTTGTTAGAGTATTAGTAATGATTTTTTGGCCATTTTACAAGCAATGCACGTGGCTATAAATAAGTTCTGAATGAGATTTTATAATTAAACTATTTTTTGTTATTTAAAGCCCTGAATAATGGTCATTTTTAGATTTGGATCTGTTGTTTTTTGCCCGCATAATGGGTGCAATGTTGGTCTTAATTTTCATTTAAGTGGTCTTAAAAAGGTCTTTAAAAAGTCTTAAATTTGGGGCAGTCAATCCTGGGGATATCTTGTTCTCACATTCTGTCCGATGTTCCCATTTTTTGTTTGCTGAACGCCCTCCCCGTTTCTCCAGTGTGTGTTTTATTGGAGGACGTGCAGAGTATTTTGTATAGGACATTACATTTATGCTCCAGTTCTGTTTTGTCTTATGGGTGGACGAGAAATGGAGAGTTTTCTGTACAGTTTCACTGGTGTGTTGATATTGTTTTCTGTCATTGCCCTCTGCACTTTTTCTGTTATGCCCGATGCACGATAATGTTACCATGCCATTTTCTTCCTCTCTGATCTGTTGTTTTCCTTTGTATATTGCTCATTTTGGGTATTTGGGTATAAACTGTGCTGCCCAATTGGACCTGACATTGTAGTATATTGACCCCGGGGTGAACACAGCCGCTATAGTAAAGTGACCTCCCCCCCATAGGATTTGGACTCCCTTTACTTTTTTCTTTAGTAGTTACTTACCTGATCATTATTTCTCCATTTACTTTTATTATATATTGCTACATATTCACTTTCTTTTAAGGTATTTTAAGGAATGTTTTGATGGAGAACGACTTGGTATTTTGTGTAAATGTAATGTATTGTTAAAATTGCATATACAAAGTAATCTTATCACTTTTTATATTGTATTTTACATTGTTATGGTTTTTCATTTGCTATGTTCAGATAATCCTTAATCATAATGTCAATTTAGGCAATGGTTTGTAAGGATAACGACCTTGAATTTAGTCATGTTGTGTTATAATAAACATATTGGGGGGTCAGATTATTATAGTCATAGGATTTTGACCTCCTTTATATATAGTAGATCATTGTGAATATTCAGCTAACATGACTTCTTACTTTACATCATAATAACTATAATAAACATACTGGGGGGTCAGATTACTATAGTTATATGTTTCCCCTATTTAACTACTCAATTGATCAGCCCTGTCTATTTTAACAAGATTCCAAATCATTATACATAATTTTGGTTACCTAACTTAGGCCTATAATGATAATCAATAAATCAATTAATCGTACGATAACTTTTAACGAGCTCGATAATAACCGAGATAAATTCTATTTGCAGCTTGTTTGTTTTCCTCACTCTCTCTCGCTCTCAGAGAGACTGAATGTTAGAAGGTCTATCGCTCTCTGACTCCTCTCGTTTAACAAGCGTAAGGACGCTTGAACCAACGTGCGCTGTGTTTATCAGCACTTTTATTTTGTTACAGAGACTTAATAATCCATTTTATTTATTGCTTTGGTTGTATTTGGTTCAACAGTGGTTTATTCAAGTGCATTTTTGTGAACAAGTCTTGAGCCAGACTACTTTAGGCTAGTCCTGTGTTAACAAGTCTGTTTTATTTAAGCCTGTTGTTTTTGGTTGTCTTACACTTCCTGTGTTAAATGTTGTTTAGAAAGTAAAGTTTATTGATCTTTGAAAGGATGTATTTGCATTTTTATTCCATGGTCATTATAATAGTTGAAATTGATCTTAAAATGTCAATATTATCGTTTATCGCAATAAATTCTTGGTCAATTAATTGTCCTGCAAAATCTGTTATCGTTACAGGCCTAACCTAACTTATTAATAACGACTTATCTCATTTTCAGTCAAATATGTGTTTAAACAACTAAGTCATTTTTAACATTCAAAAGTTATAATCGACACAAAAAATGCATCTGAGTTCTTCAAAAAACACTTTTAAACATGTCAATACATTTTAATTTGCAGATATAATATTAATATTCTTTTTTCTATAGTATTCAAGTTCGTTATTAATAAAATATAGTTTTTCATGGGGGGGGTCAATATATTATGGGGGGGTCAACATACCATAATAGGATTCTGACCCCGGTGTGTTGTGGTATGTTGACCCCGGGGTCACCTCACCACGGGGTCAAAATCCTATACCACACCAGCACCTTCGATGGATAGTTTGAAGCAAAGTGTCTTCACAACATTGAATCTTGCATGTATCACCAATTTTAAAAAATGAATTTGGAGAATGAAGTAGGTAGAGAGCAGTGGGCATGTACCGGTGGTGGTGAAAGTGAGAGTTGATTGGAGCAATGACGTCTTGAATGCAAGAGTTATGTGTCTTGAAAATAAGCGATAAAAGATTGCTCTGTTATTCACCAATTACTCCAAATACAACATCAAGGGGGTAAATGAGAAGAAGTAACAACTATCACATGCTTGAAAGCTCTGAAAAGTCAGTTTTGCAGAATAGGTTTGCTTTAAAGTTTCCTTCATCAAAAGCACCTGGAATTGCATTCATCTTCATTCGCACTTAATTAATCAGTGCTTACACGGTTGTAATTATTGAGCTTATCGGAATCACTCAGTTGTGATTTTACCCACATGACGTATAATAGATCTGAAACCCAGAAATGTCGTGCACAGTTTGAAGTCTCTAAACCATCTCCAGACTCGTTTTCAGCATTTCTATGCTCAGATTGTGACAGTCCTGTTGCTAAATGGATGCAAGAATGTTAAACAAGTCTCTCACAAGTCAAATTACAATCACAAGTAGAAACGTAACAAATAACCGAAATAAAATTGTGTTATTGTATCGTCAGAGGTCTCACAGTATTATCATGGACCATCACAATATATCGAATTACATTTTTCTTCGCTTGTGTTAAGAGTTATAGTGCAGCAATAGCTAAAAAACAAAACAGAGGGAACTACATAGACCATGATCCTCTGCTCCGTTTCAATGCAGATTGTGTGAAGAAGTAACAGTTCTAAGCACTTTTAAATCATAGTTCTTTGGATTAAATCTTGTCAAGGCATTTTAAAAGGGAAAAGTAGCATATTCACAGTTCTGTTAAATAGGGATAGGCATGATTAGTCAATTAGTCAATTAATCAATAATTGATCATTAAGAATTTCATGGATTACATTCATTTTAATTGACAAACCGAATGTAAGTTGCTGTGCGTAGCGTAGGGTGACCAAACGGGTCCGTACATGTAGTTAGCGAGCAGACACAAACAGTCTGTCAGTCTGTAACGTGCTGAAGCGCAAATGCACATTTCACGATGATTTGTACAAGAAATTCCATGCTTTCTGTTGCATTCGGGACAAGTGTGAGTCCATGTGCACAGTGTACAAAAGCAGCACATATGTTTCGGTGTCCAGTGTGTCCAGTGGGAAAAAGTTTTGCCAGGTGAGAGTAGCGCAACGTCGACGACGAGGCCCCAAATCCCACCCCCCGTACGGTGTCCTGGTTTTGACAAATGCAAATCTGGTCACACTAACCTGTATTCCACTGAGTCGTGTCTTTTAATCTGACAGAAGTTGAACCGCATCAACGCACAAGAGCTGTAGTTTTATCTTCGTTTAGTTTTTGCAAATTAGCCATGCGGTTCTAAGTTTTGTTTCTGTGAGAGTTGCACAAAGCTGCATTAAACACATTATAATGTCAAACGGGCTCTAGAGTGGTTACAGTTTATATTTTGTAAAGTTGAATTTATTTATGCAGATTCGTAGTGCAGATAGTAATAATAATGATGATAATTTTAATATAAATGGTCACATTTTTCTATAGCACTTTTCCACCTTCAAGGCACTCAAAGCGCTTTACAACCACTCACCCATTCACACACCAGTGTACGCAGACACTGTGGGCAAGGTAGGTTAAGTGTCTTGCCCAAGGACACAATGACAGCATACATCTGTGGGAGCTGGAATCACACCAGCCAACCTGTGGGTCATTGGATCTGACCACTCAACCTGTGATGTTTATGTCAAGAGCTGGAATCAAACCACCAACCTTCAGATCAGTGTATGCTCTACCAACTGAGCTACTGCCGCCCAGTAGCTCAGTTAATAATTAATAAAAACATTAATGATTAATCGATAATCGATTGTTAATTCTTCCGACGATCGATTAAGAAAATTTCATCGAATGCCCACCCCTACTGTTAAATACAAAAATATCACAATAAATATCGTACGTACCATGAGATGTATATCGTGAAAATATCGTACAGAGATTTGGATATCGTTACATCTCTAGACACCTAAACAGGACCATGAATGTGCATAGTGATCAAAATACTTTCTGTTCCTTCAAGTTCTAAAACGTGAAATACAAATGTTTACCAGTAAAGGTTTTATGTTTAAAAGGCAATAAAATCCAAAGTAATTCACAATATGTCAACTTGAAGATATTGCAGTTTCCATCAGTAACTCCCTACCAAGATCCTTTCACGAAAAATGTGTTCATAGCCTGAAAAGTCAAGCATTATTTCAATCTAAACCAGGAGAGGCCTGAATAAAACCAACCTACCAATCAACTCTAACTTAAAGAAAACACTTACAGGTAAATTCTCTTCAAGTACAGTGAATGTGAACAATAGCTTTCACTGTTAGCTCGCTTTGTTGCTCGATCGAGCTCGTGAAAGCACGCTTTAGCAATAAAAGAGTTCTGTTTTGTTTGGGGTGCCATAAACGTCAGCGCCTCATAAAGAAGCCACAGCTGGAGACACAGGGCACTGCAGCCAACTGAAAATTGAAAACAATTTGATGTCTCTGCGTGGGGATATTAACCGGTAAAATGTTAAGATAACTGCCCATCCAACTTCTAATTTCATTTGAAAAAGTAAATGTACTACATGAAAAGTAATGGACTACTTCACAAAGATAATTTGACATGCTGTTTTCTATTGATGGACAATAAAAGTGTTTTCATTTGGTGTAAAGTAGACAGAAAAACACACACACACAAAAAAAACAACATATTTACCTGTACCTGATTTTTCCCCTCTATGCATTTAAGCAAAATATGTCTTGCCCCAGTACAGATATATTGTATAAGCAGCTCTTGTGGTAAAATAAGTCTGCTGTATGCTATCTGCTTCTAATTATAAAGCATTCTGTTGTGTGATAATCAGGAAGTGCATGGTAGCGTGCTAGTTGTTAGCTTAAGTGGTCAGCGCTTATAAACTTGTCATGGTGAATAATTACTAATGAATGCATAAGGTAAGTGAGGAATAACTTTGGACCACTGCAAACTTTTTGAAATGAACTACCGTAGTTTTCGAACTAAGAGGCAAAAATCAACAGTGAACCTTATAATCCGGTGCACCTTTTGTATTAATTCTGTTTGATTTTATTAACCTCGAACTGATTTTATGTGGTACATGGCGCTCAAAAATCTGTGAAAATGTTTTAGTACGATTTTGGTAAACTACAAAGCCACACTCGCTAGATTGTCGGAGCATTACGGCAACTGTAGTCAAAAGCCTCACGGTGTAAAGCCCAATTTACGGTCCTTAGTCTGACAGAAGCTGACCACAACAGCGCATAAGGAGCGAGCGTTTTTTTTCAGCGCTCATAGTTTATGCAAATGAGTCATATGGTTTTAAGTTTCGTTTCTAATAAAAACATACTATATTTTCTGGACTATAAGCTCCGGAGTTTAAGTTGTACCAGCCAAA
This sequence comes from Boleophthalmus pectinirostris, assembly GCF_026225935.1. Classification (NCBI taxonomy): domain Eukaryota; kingdom Metazoa; phylum Chordata; class Actinopteri; order Gobiiformes; family Gobiidae; genus Boleophthalmus; species Boleophthalmus pectinirostris. Next base: position 5,437,527 of record NW_026571140.1, read on the forward strand.
AATGCGCAATGAAGAAGAAAAAAACCTATATAAGTCGCACTTTTTGGGGAAATGTATTTTATAAAATTAAAAACCAGGAACTGACATTTCATCTTGAAAGGCAAGTTCTAGTAAGAACAGAGAACAACAGGCTGAATTGGCGTTAATATGTTAACGTAACATATTAACAGTTATTCAGATAATTATAGCATAAACAACATAACATAAGTTTACCAAACTCTACATCTCACTCTAAATCACTAACTCCATTGAATTCTTCATCCTCAGTGTCACTTCTGCACGACGGAGATAAACCATAGATCCATGATGTAAACAGAGCACCGCTTCCTCTTCTGTGTAACTGTCATTAGACTCATCATCAGTTCCAGTTAGAATTATTCTGGCCATCCGACAGGATGGTTTCAGTTTTCATTGAAGTTCAGACTTTGTCAGTTCATCCAGTGACTTCCAGGAAAGTTACATAGTGCACCCGCCTGGTTGCCGTGAAGCTGTGTTCTCCATCACCGCTTTTTGTCAGTCCCTCACAAGTTTCTCTCTCACTCCAAACTTTCTTTCTGCTGCTCGACTACTGTTTTTATTTCACTATTTGCAGCAAGATAGCAGCTATTTCTGCAGGAGACATGCGGAGTAGAGCGAAGTGACAGTGGTACAGGAGTAATAGTAGTACTAGATACTGACACACAAGCCTAGAGCGCCCTCTTGTGGTTGTCTCTGAACATTTTAATATATAAGTCGTACCAGAGTATAAGTCGCAGGAAACCCCCAAACTATGAAAAAAGTGTCACTTATAGTCCGAAAAAAAGAAAGTAAACAAATGTGCTCAAAGCTGCATTAAACAAATTATTACTCAATGTATATTTGAGTCGTCCTCGTAGCAAATAAAAAAAAACTAACTTAAATGATCCCCCCACATTCACATTTATAATCCAGATTCACCAAGACAGGGAGGTAACGTCGGGTGAATTACACCACGATCTGCTGATGGATCATGGACGCCTGGGCTAAAGGATCAGTCTCAAGTGTCGTCTGTTTGTTTCACTTAATGCACCTTATGTATGAAAATAGATGAGAAAATTCAACATTATTTATATTGCGCCATATTATCCGAAAAATACGGTAGTTCTGTTTTTCACATTTTGTAGACACTTTTTTTTTTTTTGTAAAGGATGCATTTAATGTCCTCTTGCGACGCCCACAAACATAATCTGAAGAGTCTATGTCTAACACACCTTTAGTATCTCTCAAAACACTTTCTAATAGTTAAGCTAAAGAGAGTTCGTGACTTGGTTTTGGAGTACATCATTGCAGACTTTCTTGGTAGTGGAGAACGCTTCAGACTGTAAAATGATGGAAGACATTACAGGGCGCGAGACTCCACTGCACAGGAAAACTTTAAAGCACCGTAGAAAAAAAATAAAGGAAGCATTAACGGAGAGCTCTTTGCAAAGTTCAAACTGTGTGCACAACAGACGATATATGGACTGCTCACCACACTTCAGGTCAAACAGGGATCCTATTCATTTCAATGGAGGAGTTGAGAAAAAAGGTGCACTGTGTAACTTTTTAGTTGGGGGTCTGCTTGTTTTTATGCATATGCCATTGCTCTGCTTAGAATGTTCCATAGTATGACACTGGTCACGTTTACATGAATTAATTGTTCGGAATTAAATAGCTCGGAATTCAAATGTTCACCTTTGAGTTTACATGAAAATATTAATTCCGAATTGAGGTTTACATGAAAAACACTTTAAATCGCTTTTATTTAATTCCGCTCAATGTCTGGGGGTGGGGAAGGTTCTGATTGGACAGAGACAGGACTGTATTTACATCGACCAGAAGAAAACACACAATTCAGCTGCTACCGGCTTTTCTGTCATCTCACAAACATGATCCAAACTTTTTCCACAGTCATTCTGATGATAATTGAATTCTCTCATCACGCTTCACGTCTGTCAGCTGAGGAGGAGAAGGGAAGAGTGTCGGAGAAGGGAGGAAGAAGACAAACTGAGTGTGAGGCTGCTCTACCTCAGCCCACTCCCACATCCCGCTCGCAAATCCAAAGAGACGTGGATGAAAGTCTGAAGCAAAGACTGATGGAGCCGGATCGTCCGGATAGCGTCAGAAGGGCGACCCAAAGAGCATGCGCTGAACAACGCAATTATTTTTACGAAGAATAAATGTTTACATAAACGAGGAATAAATTAATTTGGTTTTAAAATCTGAATAAACCTCCCACTTACTTCAGAATGAAGTTAATAATAATTTTCATTAGGAATTATGTGTTCACATGGTCTTTTTAAAGCGGAATTATTTTTATTCAGAATTTAAATAACTTTCATTCGGAATTAAAGCTCTCATGTAAACAGCTATATTTTACATTTATTTGATTACAGGTGGTTTTATAGCTCAAAAATACCTAGAAAAAAAGGTATTCTGAGTGTGATCAAGGTCACCTCTTCACAGATCTGACCTGTGACTTGGTCTGGTTTGGTTTCCATGAAGTTAGAAAGTTTTAATACTTGTTTAATAATGTGAAACATTCCAGACAAAGCAATGGCATCCATATGATGAAAAGCAAGTTACACAATGCACCTTTAGATATGACATAAAGTGGGTTGATTTGTATTAAATGTGCAGCAACAAATCCCCAACACATGGAATCACTGGGGCTTTAAAACTGTAAAACTGTCAGTATTAAACTTCTTTGCAGTCCAGAGCAACTGCGCCATGTAAAATAATCCAGTCCCAATGATGACGGTGGCATCCACAACAACTTCTGGAATAATGTGAATGACTTTTGACTGGATTGAGCCATAGACACTGAATCGGAAATCTGCAGCTCTAGAAGGTGAACGCATAAGGGGTCGTCTCACCTATAATGTCATTACTTCTAAAACTGACCAGATTCACTCCAAATCCAAGGCTGCAGTAACTGACAACGGGACAACCGCAGTTTTGTTGAGGCTTTTAACGATAGATGCTGTTCTTAAAAAGCAGCTCCTGTTCTGTGTAACTCTTAACCTCAGTGCCACATCTGACCTAGAGAAAGCAGCCTCACAGGGAGTGTACCAAACTTTACAGAAGTGGCACGGCCAAATGTTCAGCCAAATGGATCAAATTACGTCGTTCTTCAGAGTGTAGAGCTTTGTCTGCTGGTCGACTGAACGAAGTCTGTGAGCGTTTGGATGTGGGTAAGCCTCAGAGAGTGTGCTTCTCAAAGAGTGCACAGTCATTCTGAAACCACTGGCTTTTTTATCAATCTGCAGGGAGGAAAGAATTGCTTTTTAGGTAGACTGTGCCAGCTCTCGGAAAAGTTGACTGAAAATGACATATTCGAAGATTTTCAGCTCACATTCTCAGTTGTTTTCAGAACCGTAGCCATGTCATGAGGCAAGAGTGGCAGCATCCACCATTCAAAAATGTATTCTCTGGTGGTGGGAAAAATGAAAAGAATAATGATCTCATCCACGGCTCAACACAGCACCCAATGGTGGTGACAGCGCTGCAGGCTCTGTAAATCTGTACATGAGGATGAAAACGTCTCCACTTCAGAAAGCTCTCTAGAAACTGGTTCATCAGCAGAGGACGAGGTGTAGAGAACCCCACAAGTCTCTGTCCTCTTTAACATGTATCCCACAGTCAGAGCCCTGTTCATTATGTACAATACTACACCGACAACAAGTGCTTCTGTAGAGCGCCTCTTCAGTCATGGAACAGTATTATTTTTTTTAATGTATTAATACAATTGTATTTTTTACTTTTGTTCAGACGTAATGAATATAATTGTAATGATAATGCGAGTAAAAGTAGTAAAATATTTAGGGGTGTGCATTTCCACGAGTCTGATGGTACGATATATACTGATACTAAAACAAAGGATGAGCTATTGCAATTTGTCAATGAGTGTGTATACATGCACATCATTATTCCAGTTATTAGCCATATCCTGGTTATGTCAGTATTGGGGTTACTGCGTATACATGCGCGCTGAGAAACCGGGACACTCATATCCCCGTGTACATGATCAAATGAAGTATCCCAGTTTCTTGACATAATCTTACAAATGCACAAGTGCAAAAATTAATTTAAAACAATTCAATAAACCAGGAAAAATACAAACTATGAGCTCCTTTAGCAGAAGAAGCTCGTGAAGTTTAACCAGTGGTGAGGAGCTATGAGATCTCCCACAATCCACTGCACAGATCAAACCCAACAGATTCTTCATTAAAATCTTCTGCATAAATAAACTAAACTTTACAACATATAAACCGGAACCACTGTAGAGCCACATCAGCCCGTTTGATCATATAATTCAGCTTTGATCACATTTGTTTACGTTTTACAGAAACGAAACTGTTGGCGGTGATAAAAACAGCTGCTCCTTGTGCCGCTGATGCGATCAGCTTCTGTCGGACTAAAGGACACAACTCAGTGGATTATATGTGTTCTTTTTTTGACAGAAGAGGTGCTGATAATGGTGAGTCTGTTCTGTGCGTGTGTCGTATAGGAGATAGTTCATGTTTTAGCTTTTCAGCGATCACATGAGTGCAGGTCATACGAGTGCAGTTTGTACGTGTGCAGGTTTAGTGGATTTTTTAATTTTACAGTCATTTCACTCATGTATGGTCACTTTATTTATGTTGGTCACTTTATTTATGTTGGTCACTTTATTTATGTTGGTCACATTATTTATGCCGTTACTGTTGCGGTGAAAAGACTGGAAAGTGTTTGTATTTTGAACGCATGTGCACTCAACTTTATGTAGCAGAAACCGGGATACTGCATATACATGCCACAGTATCTCCGTTACAATAGGAATATACCAGCTACAGTATCCCGGTTTCTAATAACTGGGATACTGCCATAACCGGGATACTGAAACCAGGGTACTGTGTTTACATGCACCATGAAGAAACCGGAATACTCAAAAATCCCGATCATAACCAGGTCATTGATGTGCATGTAAACACACTCAATGAGAACTAGGGATGGGCATTCGATGAAATTTTCTTAATCGATCGTCGGAAGAATTAACGATCGATTATCGATTAATCATTAACGTTTTTATATTAAAATGATCATCATTATTATTACTATCTGCACTACTAATCTGCATAAATAAATTCAACATTACGACATATAAACCGTAACGACTCTAGAGCCACATCAATCCGTTTGACATTATAATGTGTTTAATTCATTTTTGCGCAACTCTCACAGAAACGAAACTTAAAACTGCATCGCTAATTTGCATAAACTCAGCGAAGATAAAAATACAGCTCTTATGTCGCTGATGCGGTCAATTTCTGTCGGATTAAAAGACATGATTCAGTGGAATACAGGTTAGTGTGAACATATTTGCGTTTGTCAAAACCAGGACACCGTACAGGGGGAGGGAGGTGGAGCCTCGTCATCGACATTGCGCGACTCTCACCTGGTAAAGCTTTTTCCCACTGGACACCGAAACATATGTGCTGCTTTGTACACTGTGCACATGGACTCACACTTGTCCCGAACGCAACAGAAAGCGTGGAATTTCTTGTACAAATCATCGTTAAATACACATTTGTGCTTCGGCACGCTGCAAGCTGACCTACTGTTTGTGTCTCGCTCCTTCTGAGTGCAGAGACACATGTACACACCTGTTTGGTCACACTACACACAGCAACCTACATTCGGTTTGTCGATTAAAATTAACGTAATCGATGAAATTCTTAATGATCAATTATCGATTAATCATGCCCATCCGTAATGAGAACTTAAAATAATACAGTCAAGTACACTTTTATGAGAACAACATTGTATAAAAGATCATTTCTTACATGGAACAGTGAATGTAACTAAAGATTTATTTGTGAAAAAAAAAAAAAAATATATATATATATATATATTTGGACATTTTGAATCAATTCAAGACTTGTGCAGTGAAATTTTGCGATATATCACTGATTTGTTTTTTCTTACATCCTTAATAATTGAAATAAATTGAAAATAAACTGACTGATTTCCACCCTGTGTTGTCCGATCAGGCTGAAAAGTTAGTGAACCAACCAATGGATTGGTTGAAGAATGGACCACATGTGGAGGACAAGTTCTGTTATCAGTTCTTCCTATCCAGCTTTTATCAGTTCTTAATATCCAGCCCTCACATTATTATTTTATTTATTCATTTAAAACAAGGACACTGCACAGATTACATTGATCTCAAAGAGGAAAGATTCTCTACTCCACATTTAGGTACAAGCTCTTCTTCACGTTCAGTCCTTGAGCACTTACAGAAGACATTAAAGAGCCTATTTACTGACAAAAGCCTTTCATGTCTAATGTCTCCTTAAAGTAACCACTGTCCAATTCATCATTATTTCACTTTTAAAATAAACGTTTTAAGTGAAAATTCATTAAGACTAAAGATGCTCTATGTTCTAGACACATACAGATTCCCATAGAGGCGTCTGTCTGTCCTCTGTGTTATTCTGTCCAGAATCTGGTCCATTTCCTCAGAACATGTGGAATCTTGGCAGCGGAGCAGTACATGAGCTGACCACTGGGGGCAGTAGTGAACACAGATCGACAATATAGTGGTAGCTAAAATGAAAGAAAAAGTGACTAGAACCAGCTGCAAAACAAATAAATGCCTCCCTTGGCTCATTTTCTTGACTCTTTTTGAACAGATGTGAGCTAAAAACTGCCGTGGGTGACTCGATGTTTGTTTATTTGTTGTTCTATTTCGTCAATTCTCAAACAGACTTTTAGTGCCCTCTGGTGGCTGTTCAGGAGAACGCCTTGACATTAGAAACTGAAGGTGATTATGCTTGGAATGCATGGATCTTTTAGGTTTACATGCAAAAGTGGAACAAAAATGAGCCTTAATTCCCATAAATACAAAGTTTGATATGATACACAATACACGGTCTAATCAGAGTACTGTATTCTGAATAGTTTGACGCAGAGCTGAATTATAATCTAAAAATACAACATAGGATTGCAAACAGCTTTATGTTTGTTTCAGCGTTTGTCATGCATTTCAAGTCACTAATTAGAGAAGGAAAAATCACATATGCAGAAATATAAGAAGCACGTTTTCTATTTTCTCACTAGTTTTGTGCAGTTAAAAGTCTAAACTGTGTGATCATGTACAGCCATGTATTCCTTTGAGTTTAGAAAAGTAACTGTATTCTGAATTAGCCTGATTCATCGGCCGGTTTCACTTCGTAGAAACTGTCTAATCTTGCAGCATTACAATTCGTTTGCTCGATGGTAGGCGGGTACTTTTTTATTTAACCAGTCGCTGCTATTTGGTCGTGATGTATGTAATGCGCCGCTAACGGGGCTAACTGGTATATTAAGCTTTTCCCAAATCCCAGAGGAAGAAGGACAATAACGTCTTTCCCCTTGATAAAATTCACCAAACATTCTCTTTGTTCAGACTTTAAATCCTCGATCTCGGGAATCCTTGCCAACATTGAATATATCATTCTTCGCTGATTGGCTGGTGCCCGAACTCACACTTCCGGGGTTTTTGCGAACCGTCTAGTGTATTCCAATTCCTGACCTAGTCGCTGGAGAGAAATGAAATGGAGTGGAGGCACTAGGTGGCGCCAGCCTGACTAATTCTGAATACCACCAAATGAAAAAAAAGAGAACTGTATTCTGAATACGTATTCCTGGTACATGTTTTCACTTAAACACTGGTTATCAAATTCATTAGTATTATTACGCTCTAAAATACAATACCTTTAATCAACATTACAATTATAGGTGCACTATGTCACTTTTTCAGTTGGGAGTCCGTCACCTTGTTTCTTGTTGTGCCTGGAATGTTCCACACTGGCCACGTTTATATGATATTTTTAAATTCAGAATTAATTGTTCAGAATTAAATAGTTCGTAATTAAAATATGCTCAACCGGAACAACTGGAATTATTTTTAAGAAGAATAAACGTTTACATGATTGAGGAATAAATTAATTTGTCTTTAAAATTGGAATAAACCACCCACTTACTTTGGAATTAAGTTTAGGTGAGAATAATATTTTTTTTTAGGAATTAAGAATTAAAGGTTTATGTGGGTTAGGGTTAAGGTTAGGGTTTTTACATGTTTTTTTTTTTTTTTTTTTTAAAGAGGAACTCATTTTTATTTAGATTTAAATCATTTTTATTCAGAATTAAAGCTCTCATGTAAACATGGCAAATATAACATTAAATAGCTCTACCTTACATTTTTGCAATTACAGGTGGTTTTACAGCTCAAAAATATCAAGAAAAACAGGCATTCTGATCATTCTGTGTCGCCTCTCCATAGATCTGACCTGTAACTTGGCCTGGTTTGGTCTCCATGAAGATGAGGAGTTTTAATGCCACGCATACTGTGAAACATTTCAGAACAAAGCAATAACATCTCCATGGAGAAAAGCAAGTGAGGACTCTCCACCAGAAAAGTTACACAATGCACCTTTAAAACAAATTCCATTAAACAGGATCCAGCTCAAAACATGATCAGCACAATCAGTGAGAACAGCACCCCGTCTATTCAAAAGACCTGAACAAGCCTCCAACACCAAACCCTGTACTTTGACTAACTGAACTGCTGACAGCTCTATATGTTACTCTCAATCTGCATGTGCCCAAATAAAAGAACCATCTGAGTACATATTAATGATTGCATTAGGGCGCGATAATGCTCAATCATGCATAATTCAGAGGAGAGTGTGTTCCATCCTTCACCTTGAGTTGCGTGCTCTCTCTCTTCTTGTACTTGGGGATAATTGCAGAGAGGGGCTCGGGTTCATTACTGCTTCAAAGGAACGTGATTGTGCTCAGGACCACCACTGATATTCACGACACAATGGAACACGCCCAGGCCGCTCCAATCGTGTTATTCCTCTTATTCAAAGGCCCACGCGTCTTTTGTTATATTTGTTGTGCTGCCTATTGTTTGTGAGTGCTTTGAATTATGCTATGGCCTGACATGATGGTTGCCAAGGAAAATGAGCTTCCTGCTGAGCTTTTGGTTCTCCTTTGTGCACTTCCATAAGATGTAATTATGTAAATCTGCACGCTGCACAGTGCTTTATGTCGAATATCTAAACATATTCTGGTTATCGTCAGGTTAGCAACATAAAAGCAACATCAAAATCTGACTTATTAAAATCTGTTTTCACACTAGCAGTACTAGTTCTGGTAATGAAACATTAACAAGTGGGAGGAGCTAAGAGCAGTGCTGTAAACCAGTGTCCATACAGTGACTGTTGAATCGTGCCCTGGAAGAGCACATGGTCCTTTGGGTTCCCAGGAAAGACACTTTATATGTAACCTGCATTTTTACAGTTTTAAACCAGACCTACAGAGGGATTATCAC
>NW_026571140.1:5451884-5503384 GCF_026225935.1 Boleophthalmus pectinirostris
GCGTGTTCGCAGTGACTCAGTTGTTCAGTTGTGTCTAGAAGTGGCACATTGCACTCGCTTTTTTGGTTCGTTCCTCGTCGGCGTGGAGTGATGAGTGTGTCTGTGGGTGTTTTTCACTGTGCGGTCGCTGTCTGCTCCTTGTGTGTTTGCGTGCACTGCGGGTGGTGCGGCTTTGTAGTTTACTAAAGTCGTGCTGGGACACGAGTGGATTCGTGTATAGGGCGCTCTGGATTGTGGCGCGCAGTCGTTTTTTGATGGGGTTGGAGGCTTAAGAGCGCGTCTAATAGTGTGGAAAATACTGTAAGTAGCATTTCTTTAACACTTTTTTTGTGTTTCTCTCTATCGTCTTTCTCTCTCTTTCATAGCTACTATTTCTCAATCTCTGTTTCCTTCTGGGGCAAAGTAAAAGGTCACATGACTCATAAAGGCAAATATTTTTACCAAATAAAATATATGAAAATGAATAACAGTGGTGTTCTGACACATCTTAATATTTGAACAACCGAGTAATAATAACCTTTTGACTTATGACTTGACTTACCATGAAACAAACATACTGGCATTATCATCAGCTACAAATTAGTTGCAGGCAGAGTGCTCAAGGGACACTGAGCATTTGAAATGAGGCTAAAAACAATAGCTACTAGATTCAAAATCAAAATATATGCCTTCACCTCAGTGTAAACAATTTAATATAAAAAAGCAAAAAGCACTTCCTGGATTACCACCTATGACATCACAAGGTGGAAGTGAGAGATGGTTGAGATTACTTGAACATTCCTTAAAGGCGCACTATGTAACTTTTTGATTGGGGGCCGTCACTTGTTTCTACAGAGATGTCACTGCTCTGCCTGGAATGTTCCACTGTGTGACATTGAACAGCTCAACTTTACATTTATTCAATTACAGGTGGTTTTATAGCTCAAAAATACTTAGAAAATGGATCTTACCTTTAACTTGGTCTGATTTGGTCTTCATGAAGATAGAAAGGTTTAATGCCATACTGTGAAACATTTCAAACAAAGCAATAACATCTCCATGGAGTAAAGTGTTTGACAGACCCTGCCCCAGAAAGTGACACAATGCACCTTTAATGAAACTCCAGCTATGATTTTGTAACTAATAATATAACATAGCAAATAGTCAATGAAAAGTTGAGTAAAATATAGTACTTTTAAAGTAGTGAGGTCACTTGAAGCTCACGGAGGCAGAACACCTCCTCCGTTGTAAGAGCTCCCGCCGTGTACCTCACTGTGACCCACGTATGACAGTCACTATAGAACAGATCATGTGACCAGCTACACTAGCTCTGTTTGAGGAAATGGCACAAACCAGAAAACATTTCATCTCCATATTGTTTATTCTTGTGTTTGTTTTTGCTCAAAGCTGTGGGGAAATCATACAGGGACATGCTGTGACTCCCGCCCCCAGCCTTTACCACGGGAGCACGCCTGTATTTGATGTTAGCGTGCAGAATTAGCATTAGCTGGATTGTTAAAGGAAATGCAGGATTATACTGTGTATACTGTACTTGTACTACCACAAAACCACACACTTATTTACCCTGCCATGTTGCTTCATACTTTACCAATATATATTACATATTACATGCACTGTAAATGTTCTTGAAGGACACATGAAGCAAAATGGACATTTAGAGCTTAAAAGAAGCAAAACTGTACTCTGTTTTTTACCCACTGAACTCTAATTGTGTTCACAATGAATGCAAAGTTCTATTGTCAAAGCATTCACGTAGCCAAAGGGCTTTGTTTATTTTCCCGTTGGAAACAAAGGTGTAGTTTATGAAGCATTTTCCAAATGTAGACATTATTTAAATAACAGTGAAATGATTAGATATAATTATTTTTCCACACTGACATCAGTGTGAATGAACCTAACACCGAATATGTCCAAAAACGTGGACAGAGATGGAAAAAAGAAGCTTTGAAAAGAGATGGGTTACAGAATGTCTCTGTCCACAGTGGAGGAGGTACAGCAGTGTGTCTCGTTTGTAAAGCTTCCTTAGTCATAATGAAGGAGTTTCACTTGAGAAGGCAATCTGAAATTCATACAACAAGTATGAAAGCATGAACCCAAATGAAAGAGCACAGAAAGTACAGTTGAAAAAGACTCTTGAAAAGGAAAGGCTGTTCAAAAAGGCAAACACTCAAAGTGATGCTGTTGTGCAGGCAACTTTTATCATGGCCAAAGAAATACTCTTTTTACAGAGGGAAAGTGTTCAAAAATCTGCATGATCAAAGTCTGCAACATGCTGCGTCCACACAAAACCCAAACTTTTCAGAACAATGCAATACAATGGCAAGTTATGCAAGTGCCCTGGCCAATGACCGCACGCACAATTAAAAGTTATAGGGAGAGACTTTGTTTCTTTCTGTCTCACTGTGGATGAGAACTCGTCCACCAGTGTCTCTACACCTCTGGTGATCTTCATCCATGGACTGGATTCAGGTCTAGTAACAGAGGAACTTTTACATTTTGCACAAATGCATGGTACCACCACAGGCGATGATTTATTCACACAAGTGTGTCAATGTGATGAGGACATGAACCTGCCCCGGGAGACCACCAATGGAGCAGCAGCAATGTGTGGTGAGAAGAGTGGATCTGCACAGTGAATGTGGGAGAAAAAAGCAATGAACCTCCCTACCACACAGAGGTGCGCTGGAGCTTGAAGATTCTTTCTGTGTTGACTGATTTGTCATCTGTCAATTTTTAAAACCCAAGGGAAAAGATACAGTTAGGCTGCATGATGAAAAGTAGTGCTGTGAAGCCATGTGTCTGTGAAATATTACCAAGAATCTCTCAGCACTCAGTGTCCAGCTGCAGGAGCAGAAACAGTCACACTCACTGACAGCTTTGCAAACTTCCAGCAAATTAATAATAATAATAATAATAATAATAATAATAATAATAATAATAATAATAATAATAATAATAATGTGTTTTTATATAGTGCTTTTCACAGTAACTCAAAGACGCTTCACAGTACTGTAATTCAAGACAAGGACAGGACAGACAAAAGAAGTAGTGAGAAAGTAGTCATTTGTGGGGTTATAGGCTGAGGAAAAAGTGAGTTTTGAGGTGTTTTTTGAAGGTGTTGAGTGAGTCTGAGTTTCTGATGTGAAGTGGGACAGAGTTCCAGTGGGTTGGGGCAGGGATGGCAAAGGCTCGGCCCCCAAGGACCGGTGCTTTGATTTTACTGTGGGAGTGAGGAGAAGTGATGAGTTTGAGTCAGCTGAGTCGGAGGGTCAGTGGAGCTGGACGAGGTCGCTCAAAATGCTTGCAGGGTTACTTGCAGATTGCTTGTTGCACCAATTACGGCAACTGCAGTGCATTTTTGACCAAAGCAATGCAGTTTCACGTGGTTTCACACAATAATTACGTCTAATGACCTAAAAACTACTCCAGACTTCTGTAGAGTTTGACAAAAATAGACCTCTTATGGATCCTTTCTGTTGACATGTGCCTCACCTAGACCTGTGCCCACACTCTGCCAAAGTCTGTGTGGTAGGGTCAACAATAATAATAACAATAATAACCATCTAAGCCAGTGCTCCCCAACCTTTTTTGCACCATGGACTGGTTTTATGTATGACAATATTTCACGGACCGGGGGGGTGCGAGAACCGGTGCGCGCGGCATACGGGAGGAGGGTGGGTGGTTTGTGCTTTCACAGCTCGGTACCAAAAGACTCACGGCCTGGTTCCCCGGGGACCCCTGAGCTAAGCCTTCACGTGGCCCCATCAGAAAAAAAAAACATTTGTTTGTCATCCCTTCATTAGGGCCACCACAGACTGACAGATGTAAACTCTGGATGCATGTCTCAGGATTTAGTCCATTTCATTCAAACTGTCAAGATGAGCAAACACACTGCAGTTCTAAAATAGAGAAAGAAGAAGATCCAATTGAGGTAGAAGAGACTGTGGTGAAGTAATGATGAAACATTGTGGTACAATCGTCCTTAATCCTCGGATTATGCAATATGCTCCATCATAGATTCTATGTTATGGATGACACGACCATTATTGTGGACATGACTAATCTGTGGACATGACTAATGTTCGCACTGAGGAAACCTGAACAAATGTGACGCAGAAGAGATTACAGACTACATTGTGCTCCTTCTCGTAGCTGGTGTATGTCGCTCATGTGGGGCATTAACACACAGTTTGTGGACAGAAGCCATAGGACGCTAGCCTGATTCATCAGCCGGTTTCACTTCGTAGAAACCTTCTGACCTCACAGTGTTAGAATTCATTCACTTGACAGTAGGCGGGTACTTTTTATCATTTAACCAATCAATGTTATTTGGTCGTGACGTATGTAATGTGCCGCTAACAAGGCTAACTGGTTTATTAAGCTTTTCCCAAATCCCATAGGAAGAAGGATGTTTTAGAAAAAAGCAGCCTGAGCCACAGTGTGTCTATTTATGTCTCCTCATGTGTTCACAAGTTTTGATTTAAATTGGCACAATTGAACTAAAAGTCGAGTGTCTCTCTAGCCCGATTCATCAGCCAGTTTTACTTCATTTCACTTCATACAAACTGTCTGACCTCGCAGTGTTAGAATTCATTCGCTCGACGGTAGGCGGGTACTTTGTATATTAAGCTTTTCCCAAATCCCGTAGGATAAAGGGTAATAATGTCTTTCCCCTTGATGAAATTCAACAAACATTCTCTTTGTTCCGGCTTTAAATCCTTGATCTCGGGAATCTTTGCCAACACAGAATGTATGGCTCTTTGCTGATTGACTGGTGCCTGAACTCACACTTCAGGGGCTGGAGAGAAATGAAGTTGAGGGGAGGCACTAGGTGGCACCAGCCTGACTAACAGGACGCCCCATCATCAAATTGTCATTTCAGAAAAGAGGTTCTGTTTTTTTTTTTTAGTTGATTTAATGACCAATTTACTTGACCTGCACCCCACTGGCATTCAGCCCTGGCAAGGATACTCATGTTGATGAGCAGTGGACAGAAGATCCCTTCAAACAGTACATGCCAAACAAACCTGCCAAGTATGGGATGAGAATCAGGAGACTGTAACATCAGCACAGCCTATGAAACATGCAGCCACTTTTGGGAAAGGAAAGCCCAGTGTTTGAAAAGCTGCAGGGCAAACGTGTGGTGATAGAGCTGACAGAAGGTCTCACTGGAAACAACTCGCAGCAATGAAGTTGAGGAAGGAGCTTGTGAAAAGTGTGATGGCCTTAATAGTGGAAACCATTAGCCGCAGTTCCAAAGGCAGAGGAAAATGTGTTTTTATGGAGCACAAAACAGAGGTCCGTAGGCTGCATGACAGGGCTGCTCAAGCGTCACATCTGGATGGTACATTGTGTTGTACTGTGCATCTCCTCCTCCTTTCCTGCCCATCTTAAAAAAATAACAACAATAACACGTTTTATGAAGTATAAACTATTTTGCTGAAGAAAATATAGACGATAAATCATAATATTGGATGCAGTTTTTCCACTGTCACGACTGACCACGATCATAATTTGGACTATACAGATTTTAAAACACTTATATACAGAATAAATATGCAGAATAAAAAAAATGTTCTCCATGAGTTCAAGGAAAAAGTACACATGATAAATATTGACGTGCAAAACTTCAAAACTCTTCAAAGCAAATGTTCTGAAGTTTCGCTCTAACTTTCTATTTCCATGGAATCATGCAGGTGACGTGCCATCTAATTATTTCTTTGCAAATTGAAAAAAAAAAGGTGTCTTTCTTGGTTCAGTCTGCAGCACACTGGCTCGATATTGTGATAATTTTCCGGCTCGGGAGGTGCAAAGAGTCAAGTCACAGGGAGCAGACTATTTCCTGAAATAACGTCTGCTAAAGGGTAATGATGCAGACTACATTCTGATTTTTATCATTCGCGCAAATTGATTTAACAATATTGCGTCTCTGAGCAGCAGTGGTCAGTCTGTGTCACGTCCATGTGGTCATTATAGCCCCATATTCCTTCAATAATTTCACCTGGACAAACGACAAACAACAACTTTAGCTATCAGTTCTTGTATGATTATGTGAAGTAAGTCCAGGAAATCCATTTGCAATTCACAAAGTCTGATATTATTATTTATTTCATCTGCAAACATCATATTAAACATCATATTAGGAAACCTGTTAACCTGTAGTTTACACCTCCACAAACTTGTTTTAAGTGAAATGCATGGAATTGTTGTTTTAGTTTGTCACCTCAGCTTTTCTCTGAAATAATGACACTCCTGGTTGTGTTTTAAACGTGAACTTTGGACATAATCTCACTTTGTTCGTGTGCGTGTATGATTGGTGATGGTTGCAGAAGAAAAAGAAGCAGGAGAAAAAGAAACTGTAACACTGTATAAAGTAAGGTTACGCTTATATTATGACGGACTGAACAGAAGACGAAAAAGTGGCGTTGCATTTTCAGGTTTTATTCCGCGTTCAGATGAGCATTTTCGGGAGTAAATCTGCATGCATACAGTGACGCAAAAGTGTGTGGAATTCGATTGGGTATGTTTGTACGTAAAGGGATAATTCGGGATTTTTGACATGAATCTGTATGGCATCCCCGTGAGCAGTGTCGTGCATTAACACTGACTCACCCCTGACAGCGTCGGGGGTAAGTCAGTGTATCGTGAGCCGATACGATACGGATACGGTGAGTGATATGAACGGAAAGAAAATAGTGCCAAGCGATAATGAGGTCCCTTTTTTGAGGGTGATGGTTTTGTGATGCAAATGTATCACTCTTTTGAACACATATTGTTTTGAGAAGAAAAACGCTTTATTTTAATGTCCCCAGCCAACTTGCCGGACTACTTTCGTCAGCACCGAAAACGGCCAATATCTGGGCTCACCGGACGCTGTCGGGGGTAAGTCAGTGTTGATGCACGACACTGCTCACGGGGATGACATACAGCTTTATGTCAAAAATTCCAAACTATCCCTTTAAAGCAACAAGGGCATCTTTGGACATACATCCCGTCAGATCTCAGAAGCTAAGCAAGGACGGGCCTGGGCAGCACTTGGATGGGAGACCACTGGCAACATCAGGTGCCACAGGGGGGGCGCCAGTGGCAGTAACTGTTGTTGTGTTCTTAGGCAAGACACTTCACGTATGTTGCCTAGTATGAAAGTGGTGTGTGTGTGTGAGTGATGGTGGTGGTCGGAGGGACCGATGGCGCCGATTGGCATGGCAGCCGCTCTTCTGTCAGTCTGCCCCAGGACAGCTGTGGCTACAATAGTAACTTACCATCACCAGGTATAGAGTGGATGAATAATGCTGAATAATGCTCTGTAAACCGTCTTTGTGAAAAAAATGTCTGTGAAAAGCATTATATAAATAAAGACTTACTAACTTACATACAGAAATTTTCACGTCATGCATTTTCTTCAGCTCCTCCTTCCACAGAGTTGTTCCACCATCGACCGGTTCTCCAGGTCTCGTCCATATCTGTCTGACTGGCCTGCGATGAACTGGTGCATCCAGAATTTGACAGGTGGTTGCAGATCCTTCTCTGTTTACTAATAGTATCTCTCCAGATTCTGTACATTTGTTGGGAACCTCCTGTAAGTTTAGACTTTTGCCAGAGCAGCTTGAAAGTCTGATGCATGGAAATGATCCGACATGTTTGTTTCTGTGTTCTGTATATATGTGACGTAAACGTGTATGCGACGTGAGCAGATCTGACCAGAGTTTTGCGTCTTGGGCAGTGTAGACGGAAATGCTATGAGGGATTGTATTGAACTTTTCCACTCTGGAGGGTGGTTTCAGATTTTTGCATTTTTAAGCCCCAAAAACACCATCACCATCTAAACAAAAGGCACTTTTGATAAAATATTTTGTTTTGTTTTTACCCGCAAGCCTTCTTATGTAAACAGGCCCAAAAAAATTTCTAAAATTGTAAAGCGAAGAGGTGGGTAACTGCTCAAGTATTGTTGCTTCACTACATTTACTATATTTACAGAATGTAGTGGTTCAAGAATTAAAAAAGTTTGATGAAGTACTACTCAAGTAACTGTCTAGAGCAGTTTTCCTCGGTGACTTACCTTTACAAAGTGTCAAAGAGCTACTTATTTTAGCGGTCACAAGAAGTGGAGTAATTATGAGAGTCACGCCTTAGATAGGAACAGTTAGAGGACTATAAAACACTGTTATTCATTTATTAGTGCAGAAAGTAAAGTTACGCATGAACATGATACATTTACAATTTTAATAGTCATTCTGTTCATCAAATTTTAGTTATTCAGCACAAAACTTACAATTCGGAAATTCTTTGGTGAGCTACTTGGAAGGAGGTGGAGAGGTACTAGTGGCTTCCAAGCTACAGGTTGGAGGTTTAGAGGTTACTCAAGCTCTAGGCTATTCACCTTATCTGGTCAAGCCCACTATTGCCTCTCAATACTGTTAAACCACACTTTCTTTGTGGTGGCATTTCTAGTTCAGAGGGAATCACATTCATTTCAATGGAGAATTTGAGAAAAGTATGATACGACATGGAGGATGACTGGTGTAAAATGTTCAATATTCATGTGCACCAACAAGCCAACAATGCTCTGGTTCTCTGGGGGGATTTAAAACGGCTTTGTAGTCTGCATAGTCCCATGCAAAATAATTAGTCTTTAATGCATGTGATTAATCAAAACAAACTAACACATCATCCAGGAATTAACGCAGATTAATCACACGATCTGTTTTGACCAATGGTGTGCATACATTTGGCAGGGAGGCTTTACCTGACAGGAGGAACGCTGTGCTCAGGAGCTGTGCTCATACACACAGTTATATTTGGGTACTTGACGTTTGGGGGTGTAACGCCTTTTTTTCTGTCCTGCAGTGTGACACACCTTTGTATCAAAATCCAGAAAATATTTTCAAAAACAAATCAGTTCTACAATTGTAAAGAAACCTTTCCACAAACATCATATCACTTTTTGAGCAACTCTTTTAATTTTCGACATTTGAACATGCAGTGTGACCTCTATGTCACCCCGCTGGACATGTCCATATCGTTGGTTCAATAATAATGTAACTGTCTCATGCTATAATTTGTGGCCATACCGGCTTGTAAAAGCCTGATCCTGTCAGATCTCTGAAGCTAAGCAGGCTGGGCCTGGGTAGTACTTGGATGGGAGACCACTAGGAATTCCAGGTGCCACAGTGGGGCGCCAGTGGCAAAAGCTGTTGTTGTGTTCTTAGGCAAGACACTTCACCCACATTGAACTGTATGAAAGTGGTGTGTGCATGAGTGGTGGTGGTCAGAGGGGCTGATGGTGCAGATTGGCAGCCTGGCTTCTGTCAGTCTGCCCCAGGGCAGCTGTGGCTACAATAGTAGATTACCACCACTGAGTGAGGAGTGACTGAATAATGAACTGTAAAGCGCTTTGGGGATCTTGGGTGAAGAGTGAAAAAGTGTGGGCACCCTTGCTATAGTCGAATGTTTAGGAATCAGTTGTTTCTGGTTAGATTGTGTTAAAATAAAGATATGACTAAAATCTATTAACTCCTCAGACAGAGCAGAGCCTACAGTTAACATCACACCTCCAGGGAATGTTGATGACATCAGCCGCAAAGTAACAGTAGTATCCGGAAACTACTCCGGGGATTTGCAGTTATAGCTGCAGTTTTATGACAAGGATACATGTAGGTGACAGGAGGACAGAACAAGGCAAAATAAGTGCTTTAAATGGGTTTAAAAGACAAAAGATGAAATATGATTTTGTTCCTACATTCATTTATTGCCATAATAACCAATACAGATAATTGCACTTTGCCGTTTCAAAAGCAGTATTATTATTATTATTATTTGTAGCCTGACTCCTGACTAGTGAAAATTGCAAACACTGTTCCTTTTGATCTAATGCACTCACCGCTATCCCATTTATTTTTGTTCAAATTACACAAATAGTCTATGGTATTTAGATGTCAAAAGTGATTTACTCCAGGAGTTTGTAGTGCAACGAAAATACATAAAACTATTTTGGATTGTAGAACAGAATATGTCCAACAAAACTATGATATGGACAACAGGGCAGTCCCTGGTTTTAACAGCTGACACAAAGCCTGTACCACAGGGATGGGCAATTCTTTTTTCCTGGGGGCCAAATGAGGAACAGAAAATATTGTGAAGGGCCGGTCCAAAATACTTAACTCAATTCTGCATAATAATAACTGTATTTCTTTATGCACTAAAGAGCATTGTTTTGACGAGCTGGTAAAACTGGTAGAGTTTATGTTATGACTAAGCAATGAAAAAGGGAGGGCGCCTTACAAAAATGTCATTTAAAACACCTCTAAAATAAAAGCAATGCAGCTTTAGTCAATAAAATATGTTTATTTTGTAATTCCAAATGATCTTAAATGGCGGAGTGTAGCTTTAGTCTGTGGAGAACAATGTAAATACGTTTATAGTACTTATATTTGTTTACTACAGCGAAGCTGAATTGTAGACAACACTTTAATTTAACTAAAAGTTAAATACATGAGCCCAGGCTTAATGACTTTTGCCTAGTTTGAACACTTTGTTTGACTCGCACTATATTGCCAAAGGAGTTTCGTATGCTATTGAAACCATTTCAAATGTAGCTATATGTTTATTTATTCCAATGTTTGTTGTGCAACACTTTTATTTATGACCTTTTATTTATGAACTATGATGCCTGGGTATTTTGACCAATATTTGGAATTAACATTTTCATTATTAGAGTTAAGTGCACTTGTCTTTAATGACATGATTGAATGTTTTTTAATTGCTATAATAATTGGTTATCTATACATGATTTTAACTAATTCAAATAAATGTTTTGATTATATAAGAATGAATAATTAATTATATTATTTATTCACACCTGTTTAATGGTTAATACCATGATTCTGTATATTTTTCTCATGTTTACACATGCATTGATTTCATTTGTTCACACTGTTACATTATAGTTACTACAGGTGTACATTATAAGGTTACTTATTTTGAATGAAATACTTATTTGTGTTTTGGCCTTCTAGGTCAGGGTTTTTTTTTTTGTTTTGTTTTTTAATGATGGAATCCACTTTGAATGGACTATGACAAATCTCAACTCATCAAACCACCAGACGGTGAGCTACATAAGTGTGTGGTAGGGGAAACTGTTTCCCTTTTTTTCCCCTGCCACTTCTTGAAACTTTTCGAACCGTGAGTTATAAATTGCAACTCCCAAACTTTGGATTATACCGACTGCGATTCTCAAACTGTGGATTATACTCTAATGAACTCTTGTGAAAAGAAACAGTTTATTTTTGTAAAACAGACTCTAACTTATTTCCCCCCAAACAAGTAGAATTTGAACTTTTTGTGTTTTTTTTTTTGTTTGTTTATAATTTAATTTGCTTCTCACTCTAATACACATATATAATCATTCCAATACTGTTGGTTTTCATTTACACCTCGGGCTCGTTCAGTGAATCACTCTTGTGTTCCAGCTCACATTCTTAGCCACAGTCGTATTTCTTAGCCTTATAATTAGTGTTACACTGTTTCTACTTCTTCTCGCACTATTTGCAACTATTCTGTCTTGGTTTGGTTTGTTTGAGCTCAAGTGTGATGAGAACATGATCCGCACCAAATGAAAACTGAACAATGTTTCAACTTTTGGTTTGATTGGGAGTTAGTTTACCGAACTCAGGTCTGAAAGCAACATGCATGATTCGTTCTTGAGGCTTTAACTCCCTTTAAAACACTTTTGGTCACCTTTGGGTAAGTATTTCTCACTTTCCAATGTACCATAAACTGTGAAACCGCTGTTTCCATTGAGACGTTCAGGCACTTGAGCTCCCTCTGCTGTCAACAATGGAAATTAACATTTAGAAAGTAAACAAACGCTTTGATAATAGAGCCATGCGTTCATTGTGAACACAGTTTGACCACAAGATGAGTCTGGAGATGGTTTATGGGTTTGAAACAGTACAGGAGAAATCTGGAGTTTTGTCTACGATATAACTAAGCAGACAAAACACAAACACATTTAGAGTGCTCAGAGAAGACAGTCTTAGATTAGTGGATTCATGAAACAAGCATGAATGAAAAAAATACAACTCCAGGTACGTTCTTAATGGAGGACATCGCTCTGATCAAAAAAGTAAATTTAGTGTATTATGCATTCTTTAAAAACAGACTTTTATTAGACTACAATCTGGGCAAAATCGCACAGGTATAATTTGTAAGTTCTCCGAGTTAGGTGCCCTCAAAAACATGATTAAAGCAGACCTATTTTTCAAATTCCACTTTTTAGAACTTTTAACCATGTTATAGTTTCCATTCTCATTTACCCTGTCGAAGTTGTACTTGGAGTGACTCATGCATCTTTGACTGATCTTTATTCTCCTGGATTCAAGACGCCATAGCTCCGATCTACCCCCGTTTTCAGCGCCACCGGCATACACCCACTGCTCTGTACTTAGTTCATTCTTCAATTTTATTTTCTTAATCTGTGACGTGACACGTGGGATTCGGCAGTGTTGCATAGTCATTTTGGCACTAATGAAAAAAAATCTGTTAGTCGCTGGCGTGATGTGCAGCTATCCGACAACCACGGGGGCAGCATGAAGATCTACCTTCTCAGCTGCATTGCATTTTAGGCCAACATTAGCATTTAAAATATCCAAATCATAACGTAATGATCCACAAGTGTCTATGTATAACCACATAGCAGACACTTCGGCTACAGACTGCAGCCTGAAGTGACCCAAATCCGATTTTTTGGCCCCTATGTTCCTGTATCTGATCATTTAATGACAGTCTGAACGACACAGATCTGATTTTTCCAAATGCGACCCAGGACACTTGGATATGTGCTCCTGAAACTGATACATATCCGATCTTTTGACATGCGACTTCAGTGTGAACGGCCAAAGCACATTCATCCACCTACACGTTATCAACAAGCCACAAACGTCACTATTCTGCGCTGAAGTAGGCGAAAATTGTTAATGAACTCCGTGTCACTGAAGTGAAGCACATCACCACTCACCACTCTTGACTACGTCTCCACATCCACACGTTCCTTTCAACTAGGGATGGGCATGATTAGTCAATTAATCGATAATTGATCATTAAGAATTTCATCGATTACATTCATTTTAATCGACAAACTGAATGCAGGTTGCTGTGTGTAGTGTGACCAAACAGATCAGTACATGTGTCTCTCTGCACTCAGAAGGAGCGAGACACAAACAGTCGGTCAGTCTGCAACGTACCGAAGCACAAATGTGTATTTAACAATGACTTGTACAAGAAATTCCACGCTTTCTGTTGCGTTCAGGACAAGTGTGAGGCCATGTGCACAGTGTACAAAGCAGCACATATGTTTCGGTGTCCAGTGGTTTTACCAGGTGAGAGTCGTGCAATGTCGATGACGAGTCCCCACCTCCCACCCGCCTTACGGTGTCCTGGTTTTGACAAACGCAAATATGGTCACACTAACCTGTATTCCACTGAGTCATGTCTTTTAATCCAACAGTGACCGCATCAGTGCACAAGAGCTGTAATTTTATCTTAGTTAGCTTAGTTTATGCAAATTAGCGATGCGGTTTTAAGTTTTGTTTCTGTGAGAGTTGTGCAAAACTGAATTAAACACATTATAATGTCAAACAGCTGATGTGGCTCTAGAGTGGTTATGGTTTATATGTTGTAAAGTTGAATTTATTTATGCAGATTAGTAGTGCAGGTAGTAATAATAATGATGATCATTTTAATATAAAAACTTTAATGACTAATTGATAATCGATCGTTAATTCTTCTGACGATTGATTAAGAAAATTTCATCGAATGCCCATCCCTACGTTAAATGGATGCTGCTGCCACTGTCCCACAAAACACCATGGCCAAAAACCTCGTCCTTCTCCTTCTCAATCTCCTCCTTAAAACAAGTAAGTTGTTCATGTTCTGGCTCCGGTACGAGAGGAACTTTAAAATCTCCAGGTGCTCAATGCTGCGTCCATGTTTGAACAACTTCCATAAACACAGAGCACGCTCACTGCGGCAGTCATTGTGTCCTCCAGTGCACATGCGGGACACTTTCGGGCCATTTAATGTTCACACTGGAGATCACATACAAGTTGCATTTAATTGGAAATGTGAACAACCTCGCAAAAACATCGGATTTCACAAAAAAATTGGAATTGAGCATTAAGCCCTGCAGTCTGAACGTAGCCTTCTTTAATGAAACAACTAAACACAACTTAAGTGTCATTTTTCTTTCATACGTCCCCTTCAAAACATAAACTACACAACTGCACTGCTTGTCAGAAATATCACACCTAAATCTCTTTTGGAAATCTCACAGCCTTTGCAACTATTGTGTTCTGTCTCGTTATTGACTCACACTGGCTAACTCCTCTCTTCACTTTTGTACTTGTAGTCTTGGCTTGCCTGGCACAATGACATGTTTTCATTTCCCTTCCTTGTGCATAACTACTCTGCACTGTGTTTACCATGTCAAACCCGACTACCACCACATGCAGTTTTCTTGTATTGCAGTCTCATGGAAACAGCACGCTCTTACAGGGTTCTGCTGGTACCGCGTCAGAATATCCACAATTATCTCCCGCGGCTGTCTGGGTCCTGTCGGCCGCGTGACCAGTCATTTTCTGTCTTTTGTGAGGTCTACACGCTCCCCCGCTGAATGAGGCCGAGTGAATAGGAGTTTGTCAGTCCGGTGAAATGTATTGGGGCTTCATGAAAGAGGATGAGTGATGGTTATAGTGCATCTTGATGTAGTGTCTGTCAGCCCTAAATCAACTCAGAAACGACGGTGTTCAAATATATGGAAAGGTCAAAGGAGCGCACAAAAAAAGATCCCGTTCTGCACACTGATTTTCTTAAACTTTCCTTTGAATACCACAGAGCTCCCGCAGTTGCCGTTGTCAAGCAATCCCAGCATGCACCTCCAAACCCAACAATGGCAGCGGAGTAGCAGAGAATTCCCATAGAAACTAACGGCGTGGGCCATAATGAATAAACTTTATGGAGTTTCAGAGATTGTGGATTATTGTTGCTCAGGGATATAACATTCTCTAAGATAGAAGAAAGTCTGAGCAGTTTGGAGTGAGCAAGAAACTTGTGAGGGACTGGTGGAAAGCGGGGATGGAGAACACAGCTTCATGGTAATCGGGCGGGTGCACCATGCAACTTTCCTGAAAGTCACTGGATGACTTTTTATAAAATACATTACCCCAAAAAGTGTGACTTTTATCAGATTCGCAAAGCTCCAGACTGATAGTAGAAGTGCAGTTCTACAGCTCAACGGGCTAAAAGCTAATCAAGCTATACATTAACCCTCTCCAGGCAGGCGTTGCAGATTTGCAACAGCTAAATTCCAATTACCTACTTACTCCACATCCATATTTTATTAGCTTTTTTTACTCAGGAGCCTTTTCTCCCATCCATGCTGATAAACGTGAACGATGCAGACTGTGCAAGAATGGCTCCACGCTAACGGCCTGCCAGAAGTGCAAAATACTTTTTTTGTTCACAAAGGATAAAAAAGTCAGGATTGTATATTACAACCCCATATTATAATTTTCCCCAAATATCAGATTTTTCCTGATACTAAAAATTAATTTGAGCCTGAGAGGGTTAATTAAGATATGTCTTTTTACATCAATCTTTTTTTTTTTTTTTTTTTTTAATGATTAAGACATAGTCTCATAACACTTCCAAATCTGTAAGTGTGTGTATTCTCGATTAGTATTAAATAGTGTGCTAATGAGGCAGAGTACAGACTGAGTAGACTAAATGCTTTTGGCTTAACACTGTTCATTTGCTTGAGATTAACTAACTGCTTAGAAATGTGGATAGTAGAAAATAAATTCACAAACCAAAATTAAATAAATAGTTTTTGTGTGTTTATTACATTGACATGAGTGATTTAGATGCATTAGTTCCCATAGTTTGTTAAATCTTCATTGGTTAAATACTGGACGAGCTCAATTTTCTCACGTTTGGACACCATCCCAATCTCCAGTGTTGGGGAGTAACAGATTACATGTGCCAGCGTTACGTAATCAGAGTACAATTTATGAGTAACTGTATTCAATTACAGTTACTGTTTCAGTGAGTGGTATTTGGATTACAGTTACTTTGTTGAAATAAATGGATTACACTGCGATATGTTCCTGGTTTCACATTTTGGGCTAAACCAAGGCTTAAACCTGGACTAAACCAGGTCTAAACCTGGACTAAACCAGGTCTAAACCAGGTCTAAACCAGGACTAAACCAGGTCTAAACCAGGTCTAAACCAGGACTAAACCAGGACTAAACCAGGTCTAAACCAGGACTAAACCAGGTCTAAACCAGGTCTAAACCAGGTCTAAACCAGGACTAAACCAGGAAACCAGGACTAAACCAGGTCTAAACCAGGTCTAAACCAGGACTAAACCAGGTCTAAACCAGGTCTAAACCAGGACTAAACCAGGTCTAAACCAGGACTAAACCAGGTCTAAACCAGGTTAAACCAGGTAAACCAGGTCTAAACCAGGACTAAACCAGGACCAGGTCTAAACCAGGACTAAACTAGGACTAAACCAGGTCTAAACCAATACTAAACCAGGATCTAAACCAGGTCTAAACCAGGACTAACCAGGACTAAACCAGGTCTAAACCAGGTCTAAACCAGGACTAAACCAGGACTAAACCAGGTCTAAACCAGGACTAAACCAGGACTAAACCAGGTCTAAACCAGGACTAAACCAGGTCTAAACCAGGACTAAACCAGGTCTAAACCAGGACTAAACCAGGACTAAACCAGGTCTAAACCAGGACTAAACCAGGTCTAAACCAGGTCTAAACCAGGACTAAACCAGGACTAAACCAGGTCTAAACCAGGACTAAACCAGGTCTAAACCAGGTCTAAACCAGGTTAAACCAGGACTAAACTAAACCAGGTCTAAACCAGGACTAAACCAGGTCTAAACCAGGACTAAACCAGGACTAAACCAGGTCTAAACCAGGACTAAACTAGGACTAAACCAGGACTAAACCAGGTCTAAACCAGGACTAAACCAGGTCTAAACCAGGACTAAACCAGGACTAAACCAGGTCTAAACCAGGTTTAAACCAGGTCTAAACCAGGACTAAACCAGGTCTAAACCAGGACTAAACCAGGACTAAACCAGGTCTAAACCAGGACTAAACCAGGTCTAAACCAGGTCTAAACCAGGACTAAACCAGGACTAAACCAGGTCTAAACCAGGACTAAACCAGGTCTAAACCAGGTCTAAACCAGGACTAAACCAGGACTAAACCAGGACTAAACCAGGTCTAAACCAGGTCTAAATCAGATCTAAACCAGGTCTAAACCAGGTCTAAACCAGGACTAAACCAGGTCTAAACAATATGACACTAACAGTAGGTGGACATAATTTAAAGCAGCAGTGATCTCATATAGAAATAATTTCTCTATCAATAATATTTTTAATCTGGTTAAGGACAGACTGGGCTTTTTGTGTCTTTTAGCAGATAAAATATCTTCGTCTTTGCTTCTCTACAGTAAACAAAAGCCTCTTCATGGAGACTTGGGCTCAACAATTTGAAGAGAACAAACATGAATTTTCAGGATGTGGTTGCTACATTCATGTCGTTTTAAAAAGCATGACAATATCAAGTAATCCAAAGTATTCAGATTACGTTACTCACTTAAAGTAATTTAATGGATTACATTACAAACTACATTTTAGGGTATGTAATCTGTAATCTGTAGGGGAATACATTTTAAAAGTCACCTTCCCAACAATGCCAATCTCTGATACTGAATTTAGGCACATGCATAATCTTTTTTAGAAAATAAAAAGTAAGAAATGCAGCAAGTTCATAGTCGATGGGTGGGGACGGGGGTAGGGGGAAACAACATTTTTCTGACTAGGGATGTACCGCTCTGATCGAGGAATTTAGGCAAATAGATCAGCTGATACTGCGTTTAAAGCCCTCAACACACCGCTGTTGCTCTAACACTGCAGCAGATGGAGGAGGATCTAAAGCTGCTAAAAACATGATTAATTAGACAGTTAGTATTTGTTTTGCCTTTGCTATGTCTTCATGGAGCCTTATGAGTGAAAACTAAGCTTTGGACAAATCGGAAGAGTAAAGCCAACTAAGGGGTAACTTGTTGACAAATGTTAAATTCTTGTTTTTTACAGGCCTCAAACAGCATAAATAATCAGGTGAAAAACAGCCTTAAGAAACAGTGAGATAAAACATCATTTATGCCTCTGACACTATGTCCTGAAGCAGTTGTACTGTGTAGCACTTTAATACATTATTTTTCCAGATTTTAACAAATTCATTATTACAACAAATGAATATTTTTTATATTTTACGTAGGCCTTTTTACATCTGGTAGTAGTTTGATTCAACTGGGGCTAAATTCACCATGGAATACTTTATTGTTCATAAAGGCACAGCCCAACTTTAGTAAATAAAATACTGTATTTTTTGGACTATAACTCACTTTTTTTCATGGTTTGGGTGTTTCCTGTGACTTATACTCTGGTGCGACTTATATATTCAAATTTTCAGACTGACAGCCACAAGAGGGCACTCTAATCTTGTGTGTCAATATCTAGTACTACTATTACTCCTGTACCACTGTCACTTCGCTCTACTGCACATGTCTCCTGTAGAAAAAGCCGCTGTCTTGCTGCAAATAGTGAAATATTCAGCCAAAAACGGTAATCGAGCAGCAGAAAGAAAGTTTGGAGTGAGCGAGAAACTTGTGAGGGACTGACGAATGTAACTTTCCTGGAAGTCACTGGATGAATCGACAAAGCCTGAACTTCAATGACACCGAAACCATCCTGTGATGCTGAGTCTGACGACAGCTACACAGAAGTGGAAGCGGCACTCCGTTTACCTCATGGATCTATGGTTTATCTCCGGAGGTCGTGCAGAAGTGACATGAAGAATTCAATGGATTTAGTGATTTGAAGTGAGATCGTGAGTTTGGTAAAATTATGTTCTGTTGTTTATGTTATAATTATCTGAATAACTGTTCATATGTTACATTAACATATTAATGCCTATTCAGCCTGTTGTTCTCTGTTCTGTTGTTTTTACTTTGACTTGTAGGGTTGTGCAAAAATATCGGAATATTGATATATCGTATCGTTTAATGTGATGATACAGTATCGATATCGTGGGCTACTGTATCGATATATCGCCAAGAGTATTTTTAGGTGTTTTTTACTAAATTATTTTGTTAGAGAGCTACAGTTTTGTTGCTTGTGGAGTGAAAGGAAACTCATTTATTCAACACATTTGATATTTTTACTGTTTTGATGATTAAAATGTTTGTGTTTCATATGAACTTTGCACAAAACGTGGTTTAACAAAGACTTTTAGTATCACAGCCATGACTTAGCCTTTATTTTTTATTGAACTGTATCGAATCGATTTGAAATATATCATATCGAATCAAAAGTGTAGTGTATCGAGATATGTATCGTATCGTGGCCTGTGTATCGAGGTATGTATCGTATCGGCAACTTCTTAATGATACCCAGCCCTAGTAACTTGCCTTTCAAGATAAAATGTCTGTTCCTGGTCTCTGATTTTATAAAATACATTTCCCCAAAAAGTGCAACTTATAGTCCGGTGTGACTTATATATGTTTTTTTCTTCTTCATTGTGCATTTTTTGACTAGTGTGACTTATACTCCGGAGCGACTTATAGTCCGGAAAATACGGTAATTGAAAATAAGAAGATTGGTAGTCTATCAGATCGGAATGCAATAAAAAAAACTGGATTAGGACAAATTATGGTGTATATAATTTCAGCCAGGTATCGGTTAATACTGGGTATCGGCAGATCTCTAAGACTCCGGAATCTGAATCAGGACTGAAAAAGCAGGATTGGGACATCCCTATTTCTGACCAGTCAAATTTCTATTACAGGACAATACAAGATTCCTCAAACATGCCCTAAAACCCTCAAATGCACCTGAACGAACGAGGAACACGGTCAGACGCTCAATATTGACTTTGAATAATGTGACCCACTTAACAACATTTATTTTAATACGACATGGGACTGACGTTTGAAAACACAGAGAGCAGCAGCCGTGTCCCTGTGGTGTGATGAGGGGGTGAAGACTGATGTCACATGTTCTATAAATGCACTCTTTAATCATTCATTCATGTTGAGTCAAACGTTCATCTGTCTCTTCCGCTGCATAGCTTCATAAATACATAATCACTCGCTCTGTCTTGTGCATACGGGATGTGAACAAACCTTTATGTTGACACTGGGATAAGGTTGAAACATTTTATTTATTCATTATTCATCTTTATTGAACCGTTATTTATCTCAAACCTACCATCTGTGCGTTTATTTGAATTTAGTTTCACCAGTAGATGGCAGATATGAAAACTGTCCTCTCACCCCTCACCTGTCCCCTCCCCCTTCTCCTCACCTGTCCCTTCCCACATCTCATTCACATATTTGATTATTTATTCTTTCAGACAACAATGGAAAACAGTTTATATGTTATGACCAAGTAGAGGTGGGCAATACCAAATCATCATCATAATAATAATGCAGTAAGTTTATGTAGCGCTTTTCTGGACACCCAAAAGCCCTGTTCGTACGGGATTAGTATGACCTGTGGACCTTTGGTGATTTGTAATAATTGCGGAGGAGCCTGAGATCTTAATCCCGTGAAAATTTGCCATGTCTGTCATTTATAAAGTAAAAATTCTACCACAAATGACTTACGATATTTCACTAAACACCGACGTCCGGTGTTAATACTAGTCCTAGATGCAAATCTGCATCTCCGTATTTGTTGTTGTAATTGCGCATTTTCTATTTCTTTCTTTTCCTTCCGTGTTCTTTTCTCTTTCAATCTCAGTCAATGTCAGTAAAATAGAGTCATTTGGGACTTTGCTTATCCCGTGTGAATGTGCTGCGAGTAACTCAGAGGTGGGGGCGGTAATTTGCAAATTACCAAATGTCCCTAGGTTGTACTTATCCTGTGGGAATAGGGTTAAAGACTCTTTACAGATCATTATTCATTCACTCCACACCCAGTGATGGTAAACTACTATTGTAGCCACAGCTGCCCTGGGACAGACTGACGGAAGCGAGGCTGCCAATCTGCGACCATCACCAACACTCACACACACACACACACACACACCACTTTCATACTAGGCAATGTGTGTGAAGTGTCTTGCCTAAGGACACAACAACAGGTTTTGTAACTGGCGCCTCCCTGTGGCACCTGATTTCCCCAGTGGTCTCCCATTTAAGTACTGACCAGACCCGACCCTGCTGAACTTCTGAAATCTGACGGGACCAGTCTTTGACAAGCCAGTGTGAGAAAGTATTTTGAGCCCCATATTATACTGACGGTCAACATAGCGCTATAGTAAAGTGACCCCCCTATAGGATTTGGAACTCCCCTTACTTTTTTTCTTTAGTAGTTACTTATCTGATCATTATTTCAGCGTCTTGTTCAAATTGCATATACATAGTAATCTTGTCACTTTTTATATTGTATTTTACATTGTTATGGTTTTTCATTTGCTCTGTTCAGATAATCCTTAATCATAATGTCAGATTAGGCAATGGTTTGTAAGAATAATGACCTTGAATTTAGTCATGTTGTGTTATGATAAAAATATTAGAGGGTCAGATTACTATAGTCATAGGATTTTGACCTCCTTTATATATAACAGATCATTGTGAATATTCAACTAACATGACTTCTTACTTTACATCATAATAACTATAATAAACATCCTGGGGGGTCAGATTTACTATAGTCATATGTTTCCCCTATTTAACTACTCAACTGCTCAGCTCTGTCTATTTTAACAATATTCCAAATCCTTATACATCACTTTGATTAATTAACTTATTAATAACTACTTATCTCATTTTCAGTCAAATATGGGCCCGGTCAAGCAGAAGTAAACAACAAGGCCAAAAATTCAAGTTAATGCATCTGATATAAAAATGTATTGAAACAAATAGCATATGTACTCTAGTTTATGAAACTGTTGACCTTTTTTCTGTACCATTTTTGGTTCTAAAGTTCCATATGTTTTAAACAGACCATGTATGAAACATGGAACAAAAATTATTTCCCAAATTTCAAAGACCTGCAAATCATGTAAATAAATGGATGTATTTCTTGTGTTATTCCATCTTTGAACTGTTGATGAAGGAACATGATTTTTCAAAGAAAATGTATTTAAAATGAAAAAAATTTGCTTGGAAGAACTGACATATTTTATAGAAATAGTTTCCTTTCATTTTGAAGTAATATTAAAGTATTCGGAAGAAAAAAGTTGACAAATTCAGCAAAATCCTGCACCTTCTACTTGTTTGCTCAATTTTCCCTCTGTTACTTTTCCCTCCGTTACCATGACCTTTCTTAATAAAAAATCTCCTGACTCAAAAAGTAAGAGGTTTTTCAACCTAATCTTGTACCATATGGTAGAAAACTATATGAAGCAAATATTCAAACCAGTTTGTTAAGGATATGTAAGTGAGAACCAAGAGTTATCACTGTTTGTATTTATTGCCCAAAAAGTGCTGCATATTTCATTCCCTCCGTTACCGACATGAGTTTTAAATTTTTTGTCAACAACTTGAAAGAATATCACAGGTTTAACTTGACCCTGTTGGAGTGTAACTCTTTCCTACATTCTGATACTTTACTTATTTCAATAGTCCCTCTAGTTTCTGAATAAGAGCCATTTGAATGTCAAAAATCTGCCCCTGTTTCCCTCCGTTACCACTTGACTGAACCCATATGTTAAAACAACTAAATCATTTTTAAGATTCAAAAGGTATAATCGACACAAAAATGCATTTGAGTTTTAAATATGTCAATTTGTTTTAATTTGCAGATATTGTGTTAATATTCAAAGTTTTTCTATAGTTTTTATAGTTTTTATATATAGACCCCCTCTATAAGTTTTATAGAGGGGGTCAATATTCTATAGGAGGGGTCAACATACCATAATAGGATTCTGACCCCGGGGCCCCTCACCGCGGGGTCAAAATCCTATACCACACTGGTATGACCAGCACATCACACCATGAATGTTGTTTTGAATCTATGAATATTTGCTGTGTAGATTTTAGTTTCTTTTCTGTCTTCGAGGTGGATCTGTAATGTTGTCAGATTTGTGTGTGTGTGTGTGTGTGTGTGTGCACTGTACCAGATTGTTGTTTTATTAAAATGCTCACTAAAAATATATGTAATGTTTCTGTTGGACTAGCGAACTTGTGTTTAAAAAAGAAAGAAACAAAGAAATTATGCAATATTCATCCCCCACGTGTACATCCAAGTATAATCATGGACTGTATTCATTACACTGCACTACTTTTTCAGATTATACTTTAATTATGTACTTTTTACTGTCACATAACAATATTGATAGACAGATCACACTGGCAAATTTCATATTCATAAAGCTATCATCCTATTATCCTTCATTTGTCTACAGCTCACACACACACTCTCTCACACACACGCACGCACGCACACACACACACACACACACAATTACGCAATCACATACACACATTTTCATATCCATCTGCATATGAGTGTGATCGAGCTGCTCCTCTCAGCTGGACCCATCGATCTCACTAACCAGCGCTCGTGGGGGGTCTACTCACACCTCACTCTTGGCTATTCTCTTCTATTACTGTGATTATCAGTCAGAGTTTAATAGAGGCCAGACTCCTCTGTCTAATACGCATTGTCATATTTAAAGCAGAAATATAGAAAATGAAGGTTCACGGGTCATTATCCTGCTGTAGTTAAAGTAGACATATATACAGTTTCCCCCACTACTACTATCTCAGTTAATACAGGATATACAGTATGATGTGGTGATTTTAAATGTGAAAATGCTTTTACTTCAAAATAATACTTACTTAGGCTACGTTCAGACTGCAGGGCTTAACGCTCAATTCTGATTTTTTTGTGAAATCCGATGTCTTTGCGAAGTTGTTCACATTTCCAAATAAATGCGACTTGTATGTGACTCCAGTGTGAACAGTAAACGGCCCGAAATTGTCCCGCATGTGCACTGGAAACACGACGACGTCAACCGCAGTGAGCGTGCTCTGTGTTTACGGAAGTTGTCCAAACATGGACGCGAGCATTGAGCACCTGGCGATAACATTAAAGTTCCTCTCGTACCGAAGCCAGAACATGAACAACTTACTTGTTTTAAGGAGGAGATTGAGGAGAAGGACGTGGTGTTTTGTGGGACAGCGGCAGCGACGTCCTTTGAAAGGAGTGTGTTGATGTGGAGACGTAGCCAAGAGTGGTGAGTGGTGATGTGCTTCGCTTTAGTGACACGGAGTTCATTAACAGTTTTCACCTACTTCAGCACAGAATAGTGACGCTTGTGGTTTGTTGATAACGTGTAGGTGGATGAATGCGCTTTGGACACACTGAAGTCGCATGTCAAAAGATCAGATATGTATCGGTTATCCAAGTGGCCTGGGTCACATTTGAAAAAATCGGATCATTAAAAGATCAGATACAGGTCACACAGAGGCCAAAAAATCAGATTTGGGTCACTTCAGGCTGCAGTCTGAATGCAGCCTAAGAGGATGGGATGAGACACAGATCCCACAGGACAAGACTTTAGACAGGACCAATAGAGCGAGATTTTTTGGATATTTTGAATTGAAGTGCAGTTAAAGGTCCTATATTACCCTGTTTCCTCTTCAAAAACACACCTGGAGTTGTGTTTCATTCATGCATGTTTGAGCCAGAGTCCTGCATGGGTCCATTTTTGGAGACCCGCGCCTGCCCGACCCGCGCAGTACAGTACCGGACCCTCCCGTTAACCCGTGATTATATCAATTTAAACCTGCACTCGCCCGGACCTGTTAACATTCCACCCATTACCTGCCCGTGCCTGCGAAATTAAATAACACACAAATGAAAAGCATTCTAACTGAAGAGTCCATCAGAATACGAATTAAAAGTTGCGACTTCAAGGATTACAATCATGAAATGAAATGAAACGGTTACACTTTCTTTAGTACGAACCCGAATTCACAGACGCAACTCAACTGTCATCACTTCACAGGCTTTATTTACTGAGCAGAAGAAATATTGATTGAGATGCTGGACTTTTGTGTCGCACATGCCATGGACTGAACCAGGACTAAACCAGGACTAACCCAGGACTAAACTAGACCTAATCTAGGACTGATTCCAGGACTAAAACAGGACTAAATTAAGACTAAAACAGGTCTAAACTAAGACTAACCCAGGACTAACCCAAAACTAACCTAGACCTAATGTAGGACTGATTCCAGGACTAAACCAGGACTAAACTAGGACTAAAACAAGACTAAACCAAAAGTGAACCAGGACTTACTGTCGGGACAAGCTTGGAGGTGCATCCATGTAGTTAGTGGAGTGACCAGAGGTGAAAGGACCGGTGCAATGGTCTATGCTGCACGGGGCACAGCTGTTGCTAGATCACGCTTTGCAGACACCCTGCTCTGCGGGCTCGGGATTCTCTCTCTCTTGTGGAGCTGAGCCTCCACCTCCAAGCCCGTCCCGACGGTGAGTCCTGTTTTAGTTCTGTTTTAGTCCTAGTTCAAATAGGATTAGTCCTCCTCTTCAGTCTTTGAATCAGTCCTGGGTTAATCCTGGTTTAGTCTTGGTTCAGTCCGTGGCAAAGGCAGCGCAAAAGTTTGATATAATCTCGGGTTAAAGGGCAGGTGCGGTCCTGTACTGCGCGGGTGCGGTGTTGTACTGAGGGTCTCCAAAAATGGACCTGTGCAGGACTCTGCGCTGTAGGCTCCATTACGGAATAAATGAATCTTCAGTTCGTTACATAAAGAAGGAGGAAAATAACAAAAGGACGACAGCAGCAATAAGTTTTAAGAAGGATGTAAAAAGGGTTGCACCTGTCCTGTCTGAGAAAAGTGTATAAAGTTTGTGCTGAGGGGTTTTACAGCCTTAACACAGATATAATAATTGTAAAATATAAAATTGACTACTTCATGGACTTCACCTATCGCCTGTTATTTTTAGAACGTAACCCCCGTGATAAATGAGGGAACACTGTACTCTCACCTCGCAACCTGTGCACATGGTCTCCCACTTGTCCCGACCGGGATGGAAAACGGAGAATTTCTTGTACAAGCCATTGTTAAATGCACATTTGCCTTTCGGTATCTTGCAGGCTGACCAACTGTTTGTGTCTCGCTCCTTCTGAGTCACAGAGAACTACGAGAGACGCTCAGTTTAATGAACGGTACTGAAAACCTGGACATTTGCATCACTTTAAAAAAAACCAAAACAGACGCCCCGGACACGACGCAAAATACGGACATGTCCCGGAAAAAACGGACGGTTGGTCACCCTACGTAAAAGAATGTTAAAACCCGCCTGTTTCAGCGACTATTCGCCCGTACCCGACCCGGTGCAGGATTCTACTTTGAGGTTATTACCTGGCTTATTAGTCTGTCTACATCTCCAAAGCTCAAAATTCTCTGTTCCACGTTATGATGTGATGATGATTAGTGGTAGTTTTCAAGTTTTCCGCAGCTACCTTTGACCTTTAGTTTAGCAGACGTTGGCAATTCCAGGGCTGAAGTCATCTCAGTTTTTCTTGTGAAAATGTATGGAGTTTAAAAATACAGTGGAGCACTTCCTGTATTGCCACATGACATCACAAGGTGGAACAGAGTGTTTTCTGTTTGAGAAACTTTGAGAACTTAGCCTGAATATACAGAGTTTTTGTGTTAACATCCTTTTAAAGGGTCCATATTACACTGTTTTCTGATTTTATAATGTAGTTTCCTCATCACAAACAGACCTGGAGCTGTGTTTTATTTCATTCACACGTTTAACACACAAACCTGCACATTTAAGCTGAGTTCTTCTCTGTGTTTTAAAACTCCATGCACCGTCACTAGAATCATTTGGATGATTTGAGCCCTGGAATTGCCGATCACTACTGAACTAAAGGTAAAAGACGTTGTTAACCTGAAAACTACTACTGCATGACATCACAAGGTGGAATAAAACATTTTGAGCTTTGGAGATGTACACAGACTAATAATAATAATGCAGGATTACTCTGACATATGTGAATGAAACAAAGCACAACTCCACGTCTGTTTTTGATGAGGTAACAACATTCTAACTTGACTTAAAGCTCACGAGAGTTGATTTTGCATAATATCGGACCTTTAATCCTCATCAAAAAGAAAAGAAAGCCTAATATCAATAATAATATCCATGTGCCTGTAGCCTGTTGTGTTGTGTAAGCTTGTGTTTGACTGACATTTATCCTGAGTTGTGCTCCATAACTCCAACGTTACACTAACAATGTTGATGTGCATTGCTAACGTCAGGTTTTGATCAGAGCAGGATGACAGGTGGTGGTGCTGTGTGTTTCAGCATGATGATAGTGGTGTATTACAGTGGCATGTTGTATGAGCTCAATGAGAAGCAGTTCGGTGGGTGCAGGTGGGTGGGGTTGGGTTCAAATGCTCCTCTCAGATTTAGATACTGTGGCAAATCAGTATAATCAGCCAATTAATGCGTGTTCTTTAACCCTGTTAAACCCTGTTAAACAACAGACGGATTATTATTACCAGCACAGCAGATGCCCGCAGCTTAAGTGCAGAAGAGTCTGTGGAGTTTGCATGAAGCTGCAACGTTAGCTAATGCTGCTGTCAACACTAAAACAGGTTATTACCTTGTCATAAAATAAGTTATGATGCTAAATGAACATTAATGTGGGGGACACGTCTTAATGACCCGTTGGTGTTGTGAAAACGTCTCAAACTTCAGTAGCCGGACATCCACTCACACCTGATCCATACACCTATACCCCCACCAGGGAGTCTGAAAACTGCTGAAATCTACAAGGACATGGATGGACAGGACAGGATGGTGGAGGCACTCTGGTTTGCGGTAAATTTATTAATAGTCATGCCAACACATTTTGGCTACTATGGCTACGTTCAGACTGCAGCCTAAAGTGACCCAAATCCAATTTTTTGGCCCCTATGTGACCTGTATCTGATCTTTAATGACAGTCTGAATGATACAGATCAGATTTTTCAAATGCAACCCAGGACACTTCGATATATGCTCCTAAAACCGATACATATCCGATCTTTTGACGTGCGCCTTCAGTCTAAACGGTCAAAGCGCATTCATCCGACCTCCACGTTATCAACAAGCCACAAATTTTATTTATACAGTAATACGGAAACATGCCCACGGACTATAAACCGGGACGAGGGGGCTTTTTTACTCTCACACACCTGGGATGCTGTCCTGAGGAAGTCGGACTGCAGATGGAGCTGTCGTCCTGCCTCCACCGGTAGGAAGACAGCACCAAAACCTGTTTAAATCAGCTGACCGGACACGTCACAGCAACATCACGTGACCACTCTGAGGAAGACGCTAGTGAGCAGCCCAAACTGTCAGGTATGAAAACAAACTCTTGGTCTGAAAAAAGAACCTAATAACATAAAATATCAGAAGACCAAATGAACCTCATTGGACTATAAAAAAAATGCACTTGAAACAGAAATAAAGTCTAGATAATTTACTTATTCCAAAATCATACTTGTACAAGGAGTCTGTGCTGACATTCCCATGCAGAGACTGAATATTTACGCCTGTACAATGACTTTTATACGCAAACTATAGTGGGAGGTGACCATGGTTTAGACTTAGTGCCTCTTTGCTGGTGCACAGATCAGGCGTCTTGGCACGTTGCACAACATTGTCCGATTGTGACAAGGATCCCCCGGATTCATCTCACTCCCCTTACAGGAGCGTCTTGCTGGTCTGATCAGGGTGATGACTCATGAGTCAGCATAGCCCTATCAATAAGTCCTTGCCCGATTTAGTTAATTGATTAGACATATAGATAGAAATAGAATTGAAACTATGTCTGCATCCCTCAGATGTAATCTAGTCCCTGTTTTCTGGGCCATTGTATAGTGAATTATAATAGTACAATAATAAAATGTAGCAGTACATCAGTTACATCATAGCAGTAGCCATACACCACCTAAACCTAGTTATTTATCCCAACAATACCTCCTCTGTACATCAGTGGAGATGCAGTGGAGATTGTTTCCTGTTTTAAATACGTGGGAGTCCAAATCATGAACAGTCTCAGCTGGCCTAACAACACCAGTTGCATAGTAAAAAAGGGACACCAACGCCTCTACTTCCTTAGGCGCCTCAAAAAAGCAGGTGCGGGGCCCCTCTGTCCTGAAGGCTTTTTACAGGTGTGTGGTGGAGAGCATCCTCACCTCCAACATGACTGTGTGGTTCAGCAGCAGCACCGTGGCAGAGAGGAAAGCTCTGCAGAAGGTAGTTCGAGCTGCGGAGCGCGTCTGCGGCTGCAGTCTGCCCTGCATTGAAGACATTTACATCAGCAGGGGCAGCACAAAAGCCCACAGCATCGTAGAAGACTCCACCCATCCAACACATGGACGTTTTACAGCTCTCTCATTAGGCAGAAGATTGCGCCACCTACAGACCAGGACCACCAAACTACGGGACCGTTTTTATCCTGATGCCGTGAGACAGATCAATTCTGTCAGAAAGCCCAGACACTAATGCTCCTTACAAAACAGAACTGACTTGGAATGCACTTTAGAAAACGGTGGCAGGTGGGGGCTGTGTTTTAAAGACTGTATTTGACATACAATATTTTAACTATTTATTCTTATTATTATCTGTGCTGCTGTTGACCTGGACCTGAGTGCAGTATTTTGTTTCTGTTTTGTTAGTTTTTTTTATACTGAAATGACAAATAAATTCTGATTCTGATTCTGATTTAATTGTGAAAATATCATTCATTCTTGTAGGTTTTGGCTGCTTGGGTTGTCAATGAGTTTCTTAAACACCTGAAATTAAAATAAGACAAATTGTGTTTTAGTAGTCTGATAATCCCTCTACAGGGCATGTGACTGCTGCATTTTGGTTTCACTGTGCAGCTATAAACTATAATCTGTATATGCTATTTTTTTGTTTTGTTTTTACGGCAATGTAGGTAAATTTGAAGCAAACTGTGTGTATGTGTGTGTGTGCTGCCTCCAGTGGCCACAGCAGTTTCATGTACTATGTGACGTCACTCAGACCTGTCCTGATTACAGCCAACAGTTTCTGCTTACAAACATTTGGCAGCAGAGGCGGAGTTTGAAGTGTAGATGCCTGTTAGACCAATCACACTGTTCCTCATACCTCCAGACACCCCTCCCTTCTTTAGTCCTCCTGGTACTACAGTTTAGTAGTTGTATTTGAAAGTGGGTTATGGGTGGAGTTTAGGTGTTTAGTCACACTTTAAGTCTACTTTTTGAGGGTTGGTTGGATTTAAAATGGGGTTGAAAGAGTGGATCAGACAAAAAAAAAAAAAAAAAAAGACTCACTAGTGGGTGTGCATTTATTACACTGTGTGGATTGAAATAGGAACGCGCTCACTTCATGGGGACCTTTTGCTTAGTTTTTGTCTGAGATCTGAAGTCAGAGGTCACTCCATTTCAATTTTACACTCATAGTTTTGTAACAGATAAAAAAAGTCTCCAAACAGTCTCCCAGACGTAGATGTGAAATGTGAAGTACTAATAATACCAAGGTGTCAACAAGCCTGAAAGAGGTGGTGTTATGTAAAACCGACTATTTGGAGTTGTCTATGT
Organism: Boleophthalmus pectinirostris; assembly: GCF_026225935.1. Taxonomy (NCBI): domain Eukaryota; kingdom Metazoa; phylum Chordata; class Actinopteri; order Gobiiformes; family Gobiidae; genus Boleophthalmus; species Boleophthalmus pectinirostris. The sequence goes on from NW_026571140.1 coordinate 5,482,595, forward strand.
TATAACATTGTTCAGTCATCAAAAACATGTCCAGAGAGGTTGTAGGTGTCATCCATGTATGTTTCAATAATCTAGTGATCACTAGTGAACTCTGGACATTAATATTTTGCCGCTAACAATTTAATAATCTCACTTTTTATACATACCACATTGCAAATATATTTATTTATTTATTTGACTGACATTTTAAATGCCTATATACTGAGCCAGTTAATGGTTTAGAGAGCCCTAGACCTACAGAGTTTATTAATATTTGTATATTGGACTGTATTTGATGCCATGTTTGTATAAAGAGGGATATTTGTGTTTCTGTTTGTTACTTCACAGATTTGTTCTATTCCTACACCTCATTTATCCAGCTGAGCCTTCAGTACTATTATTGTCTGTGTAATTATTATTATGATGCATCTAGAAACCATATGAATGACCCATGACAGCTCTACACATGTGGAATGCACCACACAAAATATACATTCATGAAGATCATGAAGAGAGACTAACAACAACATGTTAGAACAGTGAGTTATCACTCACATCTCACTGATGCAAAACTTTGTCTTTCCTGAAGAAACGTCCAGAACAGACACATGTTCCTCCACATGTGTGTAGTGGTGCTGTTATTCCACTGAGACTGTGGCTTCTTCATAAACACACAGACGAGGCAGAATCCTGCCTGCAACAGCTGCTCACTTCACTGCTCCGTCCAGATCCTCCATTTCACACAATCTAGTCCTGAAACTCACCGTTTGTAATGATTAGATGTTAATTAGAAATACATGCCAACATTTAATCAAACCAAATCTACAAACAATGACTTGTCACTAAAAGCAATTTATCTTTAGATATTTGTGTTGAAAGTTATGTTGCTGTTGTTGTCTCCTGCTGCACAAGTGCACTCACTAGAAACCACTTCATATCTCCGTTCCCATATGACTCCCATGGATAAAGATATGGGTTTATTCAGTGCTCTTTGAGCTGACTGTGGTCCTCAGTTCGTATGTGCAAACCTCTAAAACAGGCATGTCCAAACTATGGCCCTAGGACCAAATGCGGCCCTCAGACAAATTTTTCTTGGCCCTCAGGCTTCCAGATGAATTGGTCCAAATTACCTTGCATGAATTAAAAAGTCATGTTTTACTGCAAGTTTTTAGAAAATCTACCTTGATAAAGCTGATATTTAATATTTAGTGTTTGGTTTTAAGGATCTTAGCATGATTAAAGATTGATGGCTCATTGCAACGTGTTAAACATGCACATATTTCAGTTATTCACTGTATTGAGCATCAGTCTACGGCCCTCGATCGGCCCTCTGCTTCGTCTGTGTTTAGATATGTGGCCCTTGATGAAAAAAATTTGGACACCCCTGCTCTAAAACAACCGGCTGGCCTCTCCAGTTGTAAGAGCGCGTGTAGAACACATGGGGTGGAAAGTCTTGCTCGCAACATGTGCTTCCAGACTTCTGTAGAAAGGCAAAACAGCACCAGTTAATGAGATGTTCAGAAGCACAGTTGTTGCAGTTTGCTCATTGACCAGAAAAGTGCAGTAAAGGACATTGCCAGTACAAACACTTTTCAAACGGACAGAAGTGAAAGGAAAACCAGATCATTTGGATATGATTCAAAACTATTCAGTTATTCTTTTGGGAGTAACATGTTATAAAAGTAACAAATGACTGTATTGCATAGCTTTTTGCTGTAACGCAGTAATTTAAGGCATTACAGGGGGAAAAAAAGGTAATATTTTACTTGGTCCAAATGTCAGTAACAGTGCATTTTGGACTGAAGTGGTGTTTTTTTTTCATATTTCAGCAGTGGTGAAACGACATCGTTACAGTTCCAAATGTTGGGACGGGCCCTGACGTGCACCCGTGTAGACCGTCAGGTGACCGCAGGCGAAAGGCGAAAGGACCGATGCAGAACTCCACACTTCACGGGGCTAATTGTTTAGACTGGGTGTAGACCTGGTTTAGTCCTGGTTTAGTCCTGGTTTACACCTGGTTTAGACCTTGTTTGGTCCTGGTTTAGACCTGGTTTATACCTGGTTTACACCTGGTTCAGTCCTTGGTTCAGTCCTCGGTTCAGTCCTGGTTCAGTTCTGGTTTAGTCCTGGTTTAGACCTTGTTTAAACCTTGTTTAGTCCTGGTTTAGACCTTGTTTAAACCTTGTTTAGTCCTGGTTTAGACCTTGTTTAAACCTTGTTTAGTGCTGGTTTAGACCTTGTTTATACCTGGTTTACTCCAGGTTCAGTCCTCGGTTCAATCCTGGTTAAGTCCTGGTTCAGTCCATATATGGCCCAAAAGTTTGGCTTCTTTGCACAGTTATTTTGCTGAGAGTAACTTAAAGTATTGCAGTAGTCGTGTAATGTCTTACATTTCAAACACAGTAATATTGTAACAAATTACTTTGAAAAGGCAGTAACAAGTCATAAATAACACATTAGAGTTTTGAAGTAATTTGCCCAACAGTGCTTTTAACACGCAGTGATTTTAGATTTTATTGGTCAACCACTGCGTGCCTTGATTGCCCTGACCACATGCCACTGATTATAACTAAAACCATGCTGTTAAATATTTATTTAAAAGTGCTCACGTCCATTTTCACTAACCATATATTCTTGATGTAACTGCATGTCTTATTCTCTTTTATGCATCCCATTACCACCAGTTTCTGAAGCAATATCTTTATGAACATACTGATGTGTTTATAAATACCATAATTACTTCATATTTCTTTGTATGATATTTCATTTACTTTGATTCACACTGGTGTATTTGTATGATTCATATGTGTAACAGAGACATGCCGAATGCAGACGGAGGATGATCAAACCCGGGCCCTTCCTCGCTGCATCATTAGCACGCCTGTGTAGTGTTGCCGTGGAAACACAATCTCATAATTGCTGTAGGATTTGAGTTGTGGGGAAACATATGGCAAGTTTGACTTAGCAGCGTTCTCATAAAGGCCCCACCGACACAGGCTCATTAGAACGCTCATTTATGTCAAACTAATGGGCAAACCAAATCATCACGCGCAAATGAAGTCTGCAATGCAAATTTTACTGTGGCAGTTGCATGTTTAAGTTTGCACCTTTAATAAACAGTGGTATTTTGTAGTATTCAGTAGTATGTACTATTTTAAACTATGATGCAAAACTTGTTCCTTCATCCAAATCAGGACCTGGTGTTGTGTTTCTTTTTAATTGTGAACTTTAAAGACTTTTTTTTGTTTGTTTGTTTTTTACCATGTTATAATGTTCCCTCATCTAAAACATGACTGAAGATGTTTTAGAGTACAGTGGTCCTTCGTTTATCGCGGGGGTTACGTTCTAAAAATAACCCGCGATAGGTGAAATCCGCAAAGTAGTCAACTTTATATTTTACAATTACTATATCTGTTTTAAGGCTGTAAAACCCCTCACCACACACTTTAAACACTTTTCTCAGACTTAAAACTTATTGCTGCTGTTGTCCTTTTGTTATTTTCCTCCTTCTTTATGTAACGAACTGATGATTCATTAATTCCGTAATGGAGCTCTACAGCACAGGGTCCATTTTTGGAGACCCGCACCTGCGCAATACAGGACCACACCTGCCCTTTAACTCGGGATCATAACAAACTTTTGCGCTGAATACGTCACGGACTGAACCAAGACTAAATCAGGACTAACCCAGGAGTAACCTAGGACTGCCGGGAGTCTTTGCTTCAACTCCGGTTCCCCACGAGTGTCGTTCCACCTCCAGACATTCCGCAGGAGCTCCCTGGAACGACTGCCAAACCAAGGCGCCGTAGACAGGGAAAACGAGGTGGAATACACCGGAGACTACAGGACCGCCGCAGGTTACTTGCTCTTCCCTCGATGAGCTGGAAGCTTGGGCCACGTCAGGCAGGAGGTCAAGAATGCCTGCTTACTTGTCTTCACGGAATCCTGGCTCAACGACTCGGACCGAGATGAGGATCTGTCGCTGAGCGGCTTTGGGACTCCGCTCAGACTGGATTGTAGCAAGGAAATAACCAACAAGACTCGAGGTGGTGGAGTGTGTTTCTACATAAAGACTATATTTGTTGAAGAAAGTGAACTCTTTTAATGTGAACAAAATGATTCTTAACAATTTTAATGTTCTTTTATCAAAAGTCTTCTTACTTTTTCTTTTATTTGCTGGTTTCAATCCTTGTCTGTGACAACAAACATTGTTAAAACCTGCTCGAAAATCACAAGGGTCAAACTGAGGGAGCTGCACTCTTTGTGGGAGGAGCAGGTGCTGAGCAAAGCCAAGTGTCTCCTGGCTCAGCCCCTCCATCCTCTGGCTCCTGATTTTATCCTGATGCCCTCAGGGTGTTGGTTTTATGCTCCGATATGAAAGACTAACCAGTTCTCTAATTCTTTTGTGCCCTCTGCTATTAAATTGTTAAATTCTAAGGGTACAGTTTTCTGAATGTTGTGCACTGTAATTTGTAGTTTATTATTGAGTTCCACTGGTGGACTGCAGTGGACTGACACACTGTGTGTGTTTGTTTGTGTGTGTGAGAAGTGAGAACTGCTCTGAGATGCTGCTAATGAATTGCCTTATGAGATCAATAAAGTTTTCTGAATCTGAATCTGATTCCAGGACTGAAGAGGAGCACTAAACCAGGACTAAACCAGGACTAAACCAGAACTGAAAGAGGACTCACTGTCGGGAAGGGCTCGAAGGCGACCATAGGAGAAAGGACCGACTCAGCTCTGCACCTCACAAAGGTAAACACAGCCGTAGTCCTGGTTTCAGCAACTATTTGCAGGTACCCAGCCTGGTGCAAGACTTTCCTACAACTTTTCCATTCCTTCAGCAAGTCCAGAAGTCCAACTTTTTGTTGTTAGCATCTTTCTCTGCCTTTTGGGTGCGACCGCAGTAGCCTTTGTCTGTGCAGAACATTTCATCAACATTGTGGGTTTTGTCAGGGAGAAAACTTGCAAACATACAGCACTTCAGAATCACATTGCTAGAGATCCAACATTTAAGTAAATTTGGCAGCTGAACTCTTCTGTACTGTACTGTACAGGGGGCAGGGGTCCCTTAGCCAATCAGGACACAGCGAGAGGAACACAATGCATGTTCATACACTGTAAAAAAAAGGCATCCAAAATTGCACAAAAAACTCTGCAAAACCGCGAGTCCGCAAAAGGTGAAACACGATAGAGCGAGGGACGACTGTAATCTTATGTGCAATAGTTTGATTAGTGGGATGCACACTGGTTTTATTTTGATAGGGCTCTGAAGGGGGACTGACCTTTGTGCAGAGAGCAAAGGGAGGGGAGACTTAGAGTGTCAAAAACAAAACTGAAACTAATTTTAAATCTGCAAATAGAGCATTTTCAAAAGCCTGGAATTTGAAATAAAACAGCAGTATCCAGAAGTGGTTACAAAATAAACTGTAACCATACTGTATGTAGTCTGTGCTTGTACGGTTTAAAAAAAAAAAAAAAGTCCTACTGTCACAGCTGAACCTGGAGTGACATTGGTGTGTCAGAGTGTCCAGGACCTCCTCTGATCACTGCTCCCGGGGGACTGCTCATGATAATGTGGCCTAATGAGAAAGAGAGTAGAGCGAGTGTCTGAGAGGAGCACTGATAAGGGAAGATGGAGGGAAGATGTTTGGAATTGATTTTGCATAATAGGTCTGCTTTAAAGGGATAGTCCGGAATTTTGGACATAGGACCTCATTTCCTACTGAGCCAGAGTGTTGGAGACGTGTGGAGACACTTTTTGAAATATTCCCTCAGGTATTTGCAGAGGTCGCTGGTGCTAGGCTAGTGCATGTCAATGGCCATAGTTATCCTGCCACTAAAAACTTCTTAAAATGTCTTATCCACTCCACAAAACACCTGAAGCAAATCTATTATTACACCAAACTGTTGATGTGAATGTTTGTGTTCATAGATTAGTGTTAGAAGTAAAACCAACCTTGCATTTGAAGGACTTATGTCTGAGCAGCGGCGGACCGATATCACCTAGCACCTATCTTACCAGCAAAGCAAAATTCCGCTGCTGCTGAGAAAATAGTCCCTCAACATGCGACGATTCACGTGATGCTGGGTTAGTTTTATTTCAAACATTATTCTATCGACACAGACATTCACATGGACAGTCTGGTGTAATAATAGATTTGTTTCGGGTGTTTTGTGGAGTGGGTAAGACTGTTTTTAGTGGCAGAATAACTATGGCCATAGACATGCACTAGCCTAGCACCAGCGACTTCTGCAAATACAAGGACTGGATGGAATATTTCAAAAAGTGTCTCCACACGTCTCCAACTCTCTGGCTCACTAGGAAAAAAATGTCCAAAATTCCAGACTGTCTTTTTAAGGCGACTTTTTGAACTTTGTGCAGTTTCCATTCTCATTTACCTTTTCAAAGTTGTATCTAGAATTGCATGTTTAAGTCAAGACATCATTGCTCTGATCAGCTCCCGTTTTCAGCACCAGCACTACATTTACTTCATTCTCCAATTTGATTTTCTACATGCATAGACATTTTGGTACAAATGAAAAAAAAACAAACAACTGTGATGTGCAGCTGTGCATCAAAGGTACCAAAAGCTCCTTGTGCTCTCTGTTGTGATGACGTTTGCAGCAACGTCATCTTCCATAGGGCACTGCAGTTTTCCAATGCAAAGGTTGGTGGACGTGTTTGATTTGTAGGTTTTTCTTAGTACACAGAGAGGCTATGCTTCATGTGAAACTCAGAAACTCCAGAATTCACGCCCTGAGCTGCAGAGGATGCACTAACAATGACTTATGATTGGTGCTAGGGTTTAGGGAGTGACCATTCAGATCAAAGTCATTTTCAGCACTCACATGAGACTCTGCTTTCATTTTTAGGACCAAAACAACTTGGCCGTCATGTACAGTGTTCTTGTAATTAGGAATAATGATGCCTTTACGTGGTATGGGAAAGATGATCCTTTCCACTTGTTAGGTGGAAATTATGAGTGTAGGAGACAGGACTGGTGCACGGTGTGGTTGAGGGTTGCTCTAGTGCAGAGGGGGCGGGGCTCACGCGGGCAGGTGTGCGTGCATGTGTGCCTGTGGAAGGATTTAAAAGTGTGCATTTACCTGTTACCCAGTTTTGACTGAGGGTCACGGCTGGGTAGCTGTAATTTTTGTTGACTGCCACTCTTTTTCTATAGGCGAGTTTCATTGTTGACAAAAGCGCGCGTTGCATGCTGGGAATTATTTTGGTCGGTGGCAAGAAACACTAATTCAACATGTCGGACAGAGCGAGAAAGCACGTAAAGGGTATTGATCCCGGTTATTTATCCACTCTAATGGAAAATTGTCAGAAATTGGTCATAAGCATCGATGGACGCCAAATCACCCTTTTCAACCCCTACAAAAGGTGGACGAAACCAAATTTCTGGTCAGAATCACCAACTACCTGGACAAATATTCACTTCGGCGATATCCACAATGACTTGGTGGAAACTCCTGGGCCATTCACAGCAGAAAAGATGAAAACCTCCAAGAGTCTCGATGTGTTGTTGAACTTGTTGGAGTCCACGGTTTGTTAGATCTTCTACGTTTGCTCTGCAAATGTTTGAAAGCATTTAATTCACCGTTAGCGGTTCTTTTCACTCAGAATACGAAAAAAGACATTTTCCTTCTTCCGTGCTTCTATTTGTGCATCCGATAATGCAGCAGGAATTTACCATTATCGGGATAAATACGCGAGGTTACGCACTGTGTTTGACCGCTATCGTGTTTCTTGCCTCCGACCAAAATATTTCCCAGCATGCAACGCGGGCTTTTAATAACAATGACGTCAGCTGAAACTCGCCTATACTCACCCTTTATTGTCCAACTGGTTCTATCCATCTTCTTCTCTGCGCTGGGATAGCTGTATGTCTGTTAATAAATATACAAAATGCATTCTGGATCCCAACGTATTAGTTTACAATAGCCTTCATGCGCGTCACAAACTACGACCCCAGGACCCACTCTGATCTTCCCGAGCGGCTATAAGGTTGGTCAATAAGTCCACTACAATGACTGTGTTGAGTTCAAGTTGTTGTTTTCGAATTGAAGTGAAACATGGTGGATCCAGAGTTTATCCTGAAATTTTTCTTGGATAAAACATATATATTTTTACACAACATATATATTTTGAGAATATTTTATTATTGATTTTAATAATAAGTGTAAATGGCGATGTTATTCAAATGACGTATACCACAACATTATGTAGGCTAACGAACCAAAACGAACCAACTAACAGCAGCAGAGAACGTTTGACACAATGCAGTGCTTAGGGTTACTTAGTTAGTTAATGTTTACCATTCACAACACTTTCACTGCTCTTCACCATGTTGAAAGGTCAAAGTTTATTTAATCTTAGCAGCTTGTCTATCATAAAAATCTTCCAGCTTTCCAATTTTGATGTTGTTTTTTGGTATTAAGATAATTACCACAGGACGTGAAGGCACCATTAATACTGAGAATGAGGATAATTGTGTGTTGCAGGTTAAGACACACCCTCAGGTTCAGTGGCGATTGTAGTCCCCCTTTTAAATCAGAAGACTCAGGCTACATACAGTTCGTTGAAATACATATTTATATTGTACGCACACAGTTCTCAGCACCTCCATGTTAAACCCTGGCTGTGCCGCCCTCACCCCCCTCTGCCTCTCACTCTGCTGCCTGTAGTGTTTGGAGAAAACCTGCGTGCATACCACTGGGACTCATTGTGTCAGGAGAGGCTTGTATCAGCACTCCTCCCCTGGGAAAGCACACTCTGCGGGGGCTGGGAGATTCGCACACTCCCCCTGACGTCTCCCATCCTGCCGAGCCTCTTATCAGCAGCCGGCCTGTGTCGTGTACCAGCTTGTACCAGGGCGAGGACGGCCCTGACAGCAGCCTGGACCTCCTCTGATCACTGCTCCCTGGGGACTGCTCATAGTAATGTGTCCTGATGAGATACAGAGCCGAGCAGGTGTCTGGGAGGAGCGCTGATAAGACCAGATAGAGGCACCATGCTTTTTTGGATTGCTTTAAGATTCCCCACATGAAGTCGCACAATGATGCCAATTTGATTTCTGTTAAAGGTGGAGTATGTAACCTTTCTGCTGGATGGTCTGCACCTGCTTGTTTTCAGGGGAATGTTCTTGATTTGCCTGGAATGTTCCACAATATGGCTTAAACAGATCTGTCTTCCATTAATTCAATTCCGAGTGTTGTTCTTGAACAAAAAAACAACCCTTGAACATGTGTTCGAGGGCCTCTCCGCAGATCCTTGTAAGTTGGTCTAATGACCTGCTAGTCTCCATGGTGATAATTTTAATGCTAACCATACTGTGTTTCAGCTCAACTAATAACATCTGCATGGAGACATGTAGGTGCTGAACCCTCAACTAGAAAAGAAAAACATAATGAAACATTTAACAAGTTCCTGTGCTTATGTTGTTTTTCTAATTACTTTATCTTATCTTTTAGCCAGGCTGGTGCCACCTAGTGCCTCTGCTCAATTTCATTTCAGCGACCAGGTCAGGAATCAGAATACACTAGACAGTTCGCAAAATCCCCGGAAGTGCGAGTTCGGGCACCAGCTAATCACTGAAAAGTTATACATTCTGTGTTGGCAATGATTCCCGAGATCAAGAATTTAAAACCGGAACAAAGAGAATGTTTGGTGAATCAAGGAGAGATATTGTCCTTCTTCCTACGGGATTTGGGAAAAACTTAATATACCAGTTAGCCCCGTTAGTGGCGCATTACATACGTCACAACCAAATAGCAGCGATTGATTAAATTTAAAAAAATACCCACCTACTGTCGAGCAAACGAATCTTAGTGCTGCAAGGTCAGACGGTTTCTACGAAGTGAAACCCACCTATAAATCAGGCTACTTATCTTTACCTTTTTCTAAGTAATTAATTACCGATTACTATTAATATCTTTGGAAAAAAGGGAACATACAGCTCAAAAACTGACTCATCAAAAGCACGACTTCTTCACACTTTCTGTTTTAGAGCCTCATTTCACACAGAGGTGACTCCACAGTTCTCCTTCTCTAGTTGATATAGTTTTTGGTTTCATCTGGATGACATCCAGTTAGCAGCATCTTTTCTACTGCTTAATTTCTGTGGATTACAACACATTTTGGCAGAGGAAAAGTAACTAGATGTTACCACAGCAAGTAACTAATCTAATTACCGTATTTTCCGGGCTATTAGGCGCTCTGGATTATAAGGCGCACTGTCATTAAATGGTCTATTTTCAAACTTTTTTCACATATAAACCGCACTGGACTTTAAAGGAAACACAACAGTTGGATGGGTCAGTGGAACTTTGTTTGGCGCGTTCACGGTGACTCTGGGCTTTGTTCAGTTGTGGCGTGTAGGGAGGGTGCTGTCTGGGACCAACGGATTATCAGCGTGTTCGCAGTGACTCAGTTGTTCAGTTGTGTCTCAGAGTGGCACATTGCACTCGCTTTTTCGGTTTGTTCCTCCGTTTCGTTCCTCATCGGCGTGGAGTGATGATTGTGTCTGTGGGTGTTTTTCACTGCGCGGTCGCTGTCTGCTCCGTGTGTATTTGCATACGCTGCGGGTGGTGCGGCTTTGTAGTTTACTGAAATCATGCTGGGACACCCGAGTGGATTCGTGTATAGGACGCTCTGGATTGTGGGGGTGCAGTCATTTTTTGATACGGTTGGAGGCTTACTCAAGTTTCAATGCTAACTTACATTACAGAAATACTAAAAAGTAAACCAAACTAAAAACAGTAATCATTTATTTTTTAACTTTTTAGTGCTCACCCCATCTTAATCCTGGTTTGGTCAGAATAGGCACTATTTAGCTGGAGAATTAGACAGATTTTGCATGTTTCTGATTAATGGTTGAAACTGGAGTAGCGTAAAGAAACCCACCCAGATGCGACGAGAACATGCCAGCTCCACACAATTCCCTTTTCTCAAACATATGGAAATAGTGGAATAGTGCGTTATGTACGAGTGCGCCTACATTTTAAGACTCCCTCTACCACAGCCTCAAGAACCTATTGTACTGTTGTTTATGTTCATTTAGACAGCTATACTCCACATGTTCTGAAACCTTCAAAGTGCTCACCAAAATGTACTTACTGCACATTATCAAGGACATTTGCACTGAAGATTTCCCCTCTTGTTGTATTCCTGCATGTGATGTGGTTGGAATCTCCCCGCTGTGGAGGTGCCCGGCCTGCGTGTACCGCTGCTGCATATATTCATGGCTCATTATTCATAGCCTGATGATGAATAATACATGGTGTGATCCGGAGGTATTTGTCTTTCACACTGTCGCATGTCAGACTGCACACGATGAGTGAGGAGCCAGCTCGTGTTCGGGCCATACATCATGTGTACTGCTGACTCGGCTCTCATTAACCCACAGAGGAATCCAGAACTGGGGAGAGGACTTTGACACTGTGTTTATGTAGTTATGGAATAGTGAACACCTGCATTCAAATGTGTTTTCTAATGTATTCAGTATAATGTTTTCACAGTACTAACATGACAGGAATATACTCGATACTCAATACCGATTCTGATACTATGATGATAATATAAAACACTGACTGTGTCTGAATGTCCACATTATTCTCTACTTAGGGCACTACTGAGGGATCACGCCATTTTTTTGTGTATCCGAATGTCCAGTTGGTGAAAAAAGTAGTGTACTCAAATTTTCCCACAATGCACCTAGAGTGGTCAATATACCATATTTTCCGCACCATAGGGCATAAGCTCATAAGCCTCCAACCCCATCAAAAAACGATTGCGCTCCTCGCAATCCAGAATGCCCTATACACGAATTAGGGGTGTGCAAAAATATCGGAATATCGATATATCGTATCGTTTAATGTGATGATACAGTATCAATATCGTGGGCAACTGTATCGATATATCACCAAGAGTATTTTTACGTGTGTTTTACTAAATTATTTTGTTACAGTGCTACAGTTTTGTTGCTTGTGGAGTGAAAGGAAACTCATTTGACATTTTTACTCTGTTTTGAGGATTAAAATGTTTGTGTTTCATATGAACTTTGCACAAAAAGTGGTTTAACAAACACTTTTAGTATCACAGCCATGATTTAGCCTTTATTTTTTATTGAACTGATTGATTGATAGCATTTATATAGCACCTTTCAAGATCCCCAAAGCGCTTTACAGTTCATTATTCAGTCACTCCACACTCAGTGGTGGTAAACTACTACTGTAGCCACAGCTGCCCTGGGGCAGACTGACGGAAGCGAGGCTGCCAATCTGCGCCATCGGCTCCTCCGATCACCACCATCACTCACGCTCACACCACTTTCATACTAGGCAATGTGGGTGAAGTGTCTTGCCTAAGGACACAATGACAGTTTTTTGCCACTGGCGCCCCACTGTGGCACCTGTATCGAATCGATTTGAAATATATCATATCGAAAGCCAAAGTGCACTGTATCGAGATATGTATCGTATCGTGGCCTGTGTATCGAGGTATGTATCGTATCAGCAACTTCTTAATGATACCAGCCCTAACATGAATCCACTCAGGTGTCCCAGTGGGATTTCAGTAATCTACAAAGCCGCACCACCCGCAGCGCACACAAACACACAGAGCAGACAGCGACCGCGCATTGTAGAAAGTGACAAATCTGTATTGAATAGTATTGGCCTATAACATGTTGTCATGTCCCAACTGTTGCCGCTGGGAAGTCGCTCTTGTGCTTCCAGTTCAACAGATAAACAAAAGCACAAAAGAGGGAACACACATGTCTTTTCTGCCATTGTTTGGGTTTTTATATGATGCCAAGCCTCCCCAGCCGTGTTTAGAGCTGCCCACAGAGAAAAAAAATGATGCGCTATCTTGCTATCTGTTCTGTGATTTGGTTTTGGTGCCAATACGATACAATACCAATATGAATACTTGGGCAATTTGAGGTATCAGAGCTTTTCTCTGACTCGCAGCTCTCCGTCATATACTTAAGGACCTCAGTTATTATTATTGTTAAAATGAAGTAAATTTTCTTCTTAAATGGGCCAAACCGTGTCAGGCAGTCTTGGTCTTGGTTTTATTTTAAATCATGTCTTTGTTTGGACCAGGTGTGGTATAGAATTTTGACCCTGCGGTGAGGTGACCCCGGGGTCAGAATCCTATTATGGTATGTTGACCCCTCCTATAGAATATTGACCCCCTCCTTATGAAAATCTATATTTTATTAATAAAGAACTTGAATTCTATAGAAAAACTTTGAATATTAACACTATATGTGGGCCCGGTCAAGCAGAAGTAAACAGCAAGGCCAAAAATTCAAGTTCATGCATCTGTAACAGATACATATGTACTCTAGTTTATGAAACTGTTTACCTTTTTTCTGTACCATTTTTGGTTCTAAAGTTACATACGTTTTAAACAGACAATGTCACAGGTACAATCTTTAAATCTCTAAAAAAATGGTAATTTTCCCCCCGTTACTTTTCCCTCCGTTACCATGACCTTTCTTAATAAAAAATCTCATGACTCAAAAAGTAAGAGGTTTTTCAACCTAATCTTGAACCATATGGTAGAAAACTATATGAAGCAAATATTCAAACCAGTTTGTTAAGGATATGTAAGTGAGAACCAAGAGTTATCACTGTTTGGATTTATTGCCCAAAAAGTGCTGCATATTTCATTCCCTCCGTTACCGACATGAGTTTTAAAAATTTTTGTCAACAACTTGAAAGAATATCACAGGTTTAACTTGACCCTGTTGGAGTGTAACTCTTTCCTACATTCTGATACTTTACTTATTTCAATAGTTCCTCTAGTTTCTGAATAAGAGACATTTGAATGTAAAAACTCTGCCCCGTTTCCCGTTTACCACTTGACTGGACCCATATGCAAATTTAAACATATTCACATATATAAAAGAGTTTTTTGAAGAACTCAGATCCATTTTTTATGTCGATTATAACTTTTGAATGTTAAAAATGGCTTAATTGTTTAAACACATGAAAATGGGTCGTTATTAATGAGTTAGGTCATCAAAGTGATGTGTAATGATTTGGAATCTTGTTCAAATAGACGGGGCTGCTCAGTTGAGTAGTTAAATAGGGGTTATGAGAAGATTTGCTAAAGATCAATAGAGTAGTTAAATAGGTGATAGGAGAAGATTTGTTAAATGGTTTCTGTAATCAATAACTTAACTTAAAATTACATGTGGATTATCTGAACATAGCAAACTAAAAACCATAACAATGTAAAATATAATATAAAACGTGACAAGACTGCTATGTATATGCAATTTGAATACGTTACATTTACACAAAATACCAAGTCATTCTCCATCAAAACATTCCTTAAAATACCTTAAAAGAATGTGAATATGTAGCAATATATAATAAAAGTACATGAGAAATAATGATCAGATAAGTAACTACTAAAGAAAAAAGTAAGAGGAGTCAAAATCCTATAGGGGGGGTCACTTTACTATAGCGGTGTGTTGATATTCTATGGGGGTCAAAATACTATCTCACACCGGACATAAACTTTTTAATGTCTCAGTGCAAGTCTGAGTCTGAGTCCTCCTTATTTGAGTCTGACAGGACCCAAGAACTCGACTCAACAAAAAGTGACTTAGACAAAAATGATGAGGGGAAAAAAGCTGTAACTTGACAACAACACTAAAGCTGAAGGGCGAAGCTTGCAAACATAAACTTGGAAAACCCCAACAGTTCAGACAAACTTTGAATCAAGACAGAGTGACTACAAATACATCTGAAGCAGGGGTGGATCTGTCTCTCATAAATCTCTGGCCGCACATTTTGAAGTTTTAGTATCGTGACAACACCACTGACTAGTCTTTCTGTGGAATTTTGACTCACTTGTCTGAATACACTCCCATTCTGGTACAAAATGATCTCAATTCTACATAATTAGTGGGAAAACACCAGTGATGGAGTGATGAAATCTAGTCCGCGTTTTCCAGTTCACCCCCGTTCTTTGTGCTGTAGTAAATATAGCTCCAGATCAGTGGTGGATATACAGTATGAGAGACCAACCCCCATACACTGATCTGGTTGGACATTTACAGAGAATTGGATGATCGCAAGGAGGCTTCAGGCTAATTCGACCATGGTAATCACGTTTTAATCTTTATTTTTTTTTGTCATACAGTATATCTTATGTCTTTTATGCAGTGTTGGGAAGGTTACTTTTAAAATGTATTCCCCTACAGATTACAGATCACATACCCCAAAATGTAGTTTGTAACATAATCCATTAAATTACTTAAAGTGAGTAACGTAATCTGAATACTTTGGATTACTTGATATTGTCATGCTTTTTAAAACGACATGAATGTACCAACCACATCCTGAAAATTCTTGTTTGTTCTCTTCAAATTCTCTGTTGAGCCCAAGTCTCCATGAATAAACAACTGTTTACTGTAGAGAAGCAAAGACCAGGAAATCTGAACATCAGATGTTTTGTCTTGTCTGCTAAAAGAAAATAAAAAGCCCAGCATATAAAAATATTATTGATAGAGAAATGATTTTTATATGAGCTCACTGCTGCCTTAAATTATGTCCAACCTACTGTTAGTGTCATATTGTTTAGTCCTGGTTTAGTCCTGATTTAGTCCTGGTTTTAGACCTGGTTTTAGTCCTAGTTTTAGTCCTAGTTTAGTCTTAGTTTAGTCCTGCTTTAATCTTGCTTTTAGACCTGGTTTAGTCCTGGTTTAGTCTTGGTTTAATCCTGATTTAGTCCTGGTTTTAGACCTGGTTTTAGTCCTAGTTTTAGTCCTAGTTTAGTCTTAGTTTAGTCCTGCTTTAGTCCTACTTTTAGACCTGGTTTAGACCTGGTTTAGTCCTGGTTTTAGTCCTGGTTTTAGTCCTGGTTTAGCCCAAAATGTGAAAACAGGAAAAGACTAATCCAAAGAGTAATCCATTTATTTCAACAAAGTAACTGTAATCTAATTACCACTCATTGAAAGAGTAACTGTAACTGAATACATTTACACATCATTTGTACTCTGATTACGTAATCCTGGTACATGTAATCCGTTACTCCCCAACACTGCTTTTATGAGGTATTAACTGTTAACACGTGACATATTTAGATCACCATGTTTGCTTTTATTGGTTTGAAAATGCTGGAACAGTGGAGGTCCGTCCTCAGGCACGTCCACTCTTCTTCAATCTGCGCCCGACACTGCATCATTCAATGTAAAGTGGTCCACAGAGTGCACTGGTCAAAGAGTAAGCTTGCCCGAACCTTCCCAGGCACTGATCCTAACTGTGTAAAATGCAAATCGGGCCCAGCTAATCTCACCCACATGTTTCTAACCTGTCCTGCATTATCAACATATTGGAAAACTATTTTTGAGTCTCTATCAGTTGTTTGCAATGCTAGAGTTGGCCAGTCCCCACTGACTGCTCTCTTTGGGATTCTTCCAGCAGGTCACTCCTTGTCACCCTGTTTTGTTGACCTGGTGGCTTTTCTTACGCTGTTGGCCAGGCAGGCTGTCCTAATGCGCTGGAAAGACCCTCACCCACCCACTCACTCCCAGTGGATCAAAGATGAAAAAATAAGACACTCTCTCAAAGGCTCTGGCTCTAAATTTACTGAAGCCTGGTTACCTTTTATTGATCATGTATTGTCTCTGACATTGGAGGTGACCCTATGAGCTGTGTTGTCCTATAGCATGTATCCATGGGTATCAAGTGATTGATATATCTAAGTTAAATGTTTTAGTAGCACATACTCTGTGTTTTTTTTTTTTTTTTTTTGTCTTTTCTGTTTTTTGTTTTGACCTTTTTTGTAGGCCCTTTTTTTTTTTTTTTTTTTTTTAAAGGTGTGTAAATTGTGAACTATTTACATTGTATACCAGCCTTGAATATTATACATCTTTATGTAATTTGTCTTTTATATTTTGAAAAAGCATAAATAAATCATCCATAT
This sequence comes from Boleophthalmus pectinirostris, assembly GCF_026225935.1. Taxonomy (NCBI): domain Eukaryota; kingdom Metazoa; phylum Chordata; class Actinopteri; order Gobiiformes; family Gobiidae; genus Boleophthalmus; species Boleophthalmus pectinirostris. The sequence goes on from NW_026571140.1 coordinate 5,499,531, forward strand.
AAAAGAAAGAAAAGAAAATGCGGTATTCGCCGATTTACAGTATAAATGTTTGAATGTTTGAAAGTCAAAACCAAAAAGCCCAAAGTCTCCCCTCCCTTTTCCCTCCGTGCTTTCACCCCCACTCAGCGCACCATTGCACTGCACATCATATCAGGTTTGTGAAGCTGTAGTGTATTGTTTAGTATCATGTTTTAGTATATTTTGGAGAATTATCATGTTGGAGTATTAACAAACTCACAGAGACAGAAGCTGGAGACCTTAGACTGAAATTAACGGCTGCACTGAGCAACGCCGAACCTCCTCCCTCCAACATAACATCAGAAGAAAGGATGGCGATTATTGCATCAACATTCTGCCAGCAGACAAAGGGAGATGCATGGTGATTCTGAACGCAGCGGATTATGAGGCTAAAGTTAACAGCCTGCTCTGTGACACCGCCACCTACGAATGATTAAAATATCTCCTATTTACAACTCCATCCTCAAACCTAAATCAAAACAAACAAGAGAACAACAGGTGTAGCCAGGTCAGGTCCAGAGGTGTGGAAGCTCCATTATGAACATGAATTGTTCTGCTAATTAGACCCCACACCCTGTACAGGTCAATAGGCCAAACTAACAAACAGAAACTGTAAACAAGTGTGTGTTAGTTTCAGTTAGTTAGCTCCTCCCTGCAGATGAAAGGAAGTGTCCACCAGCGTCTGACCAGAACTGAAGAAGCAGCTTGGATGATCTGCAAAACGTCTTCAACCTAACTAACTTTTGTCTAGTCGACAAACTGAATTTTCTCCTCACCATGGATTCCACCTGGACGACTGAGGGATTCTTCACACATGTTGGAGTATTGTTGACAGGCTTACCCCCTATTCACACTAAATTGTAACAGTGTGTAAGCGCAGCAGCACAGCACACAAGCAGCACACACACAGGTTTGGCTTTCCATTTTAACCTGTCGGACAATCTATACCAGCAGTGTCATTGTTACAAACCAGCTCGTTGGGGTGAGGGAAGTAACAAAAAAACAAAACAAAAACAAGATGGATAATGGAATAAATTTGAATAATGTTTAATTAACAGGGATGTAAAGGATAAATGAACCAAACAGACTAAAATATACAGAAAATAACCTAAACTAAGAAACAAAACAACAGAATTACACAGTTTTGTTCCACAAAACAGGTCATGCAGGCTTACACAAAAACAAATGGTTAAACTGAGGGACACACACAAAACTAAAACACAAGTGCCCCAAAGTAAGCCACATTAACCCACAAACTGTCATATGCATGTTCAACGGTCGTCATTACGCTACATGCTGCTCAAAATAAGTTGGAGTTCTAATATTGCAGCGTCAGCGGAGCGTCTCCAGGATTTTTAGCAGAGGAAAAACAAGAAATGGGCACGTGTTGTCAAAATAAACTTCCCGATGCCTAGGCCTGTAACGATAATCAATAAATCAATTAATCGTATGATAACTTTTAACGAGCTCGATAACTTTTCCGGCCGAGATAAATTCTTTTTGCATGCTTGTTTATTTTCCTCATCTCTCTCTCTCTACCAAAAAGACTAAACATCCAAATGCTTCTCTCTCTGACTCCTCTCGTTTAATTAGTGTAATGATGCTTGAATAAATGTGCCAGCGTAGACTACAGGGATTATTTTTTTACCAACGCAGCGGATGCGTGCGCAGCCTGAGTGCAGAAAATGCCGCTGACTGTGCGGTTCACATAAAGGCACAAAGCTAGCACTGCTGTGAGAACCAAAACAGTTCATTGCCGTGTGACAAAACAAGTCATGATGCCAAATCGACACTAGTGAGTGGGATATGTCTCAACGGCCACGTGCGTCAAATGCAGCAAGTGCACAAACGGCAAGAAGAAATGTCTCAGACCCAAGCAGCCGACATACACCCACACCTGACCGACACAACTCACCCACAGGAGAGCCCGAAATCCACTGAAATCCTTCAAGACACGACACAACACAACACGATACCAAACAGGACAGCGGCTTCCTCATAACGAAACAGAATCCTGTGTTGCGGGTTAACACGAACATTTCAAGACCAAAATGATGAGGCTCACAGCAGCAGCCACAGAGAAAGGGGCCACAATATTCTAATGGAAGTCAAAATTACTAAAATTACTGTTTATCGCAATAAATTCTTGGTCAATTAATCGTCTAGCAAAATCTGTTATCATTACAGGCCTACTGATGCCCTTTCAAAATCGATTCTCTAAAACTACTACAGTCACGTAAACACCATGCGTCGCATCAGGAGCTCAGGCTCATGATGGACTACGGAAAGTTTACAGCCGTGGAGGATCAATATAAAACACTTTATGACATCAGACAGCAAGTTTACAAGAACAACTTCTGAAGGAAAAGGTGCTTGGTGCAGAAGAACAAAGTGAAATTGTGAGTAACTTAATTAACATGAGCACCACAGATACGGCTCGTTATCGCTGCAAACCATCGTCTGTCTTGTTATCAACCTTTTTATTGTGATTTAACACATAATTCACCCAATCAACAATGAATACATAATTTTTTTTTTTTTATTTCATGTTTAAAGATGAGAATCTACAGAGGCTGGCATCACAGGAGTGGCTCTATTGCCTCTTGTGTAAATTGAAAGTTTAAAAGTATGCACGTATGCAGCTCTGCCTACGTTACGTGCTGCTGACATGCCTGGTTAGGGTGACCATTCGTCTGGATTTCGCCAGACAGTCCGGTTTTAGAGCCTTCTGTCTGGACCTCTGTTATGCGTCCTCATTTTTGACATTTTGTCCTCATTTTTGACCCTCTGCTTCCACTGTTGCACGCATCACCACAAATCCCCGCCCATATTGCACCTGTGATGCTTTGATACCAATGTTTGAAACTGTTTGCTGTTGAACAAATGCAAATGCCCAAAAGGAAGACATCCTTCAAGCATGCTTGTTGCTCAGCAGTGTTGTACCTCAACATGTTCATATTTTGGGCAAACGTGAACAGATATTCACGTATTACTGCCTGATGAACAACAAACTGTGAATACATTCATTCTGGTGTCTGTGAACGGCATGCGCCTCTATTTAACTTCCTTCAATAGGGTGCCAGATTTCTTTAGTGTTCCAGGCGAAAACCCGGGTACACACTGTAAAGAGCCCTTACTATTTAGTGGAAAACCATTAAATCTGGCAACAACACGAGCCACGAACATTGCATCGCTGCCCCGGTTCCGGTAGTGTCCTCACTTTTGGGCCTGAGTGTCCTAATTGTCAGAGTCATACCAGTGGTCACCCTACTCCTGGTCTAAATTCCGGGTTATGTGGGGGGAACATTGGACAGAATCTTACAGCTAACCATAAGGAGGGTTTGAATAGGGCGCAGGAGAGATCACTAAATTACACAAACATGCATGGATGACTTCTTAAACCTGTTCAGTCATGTTTTTGATGAAAGAACAACATTATAACATGGTAGAAAGCGAAAACAAATCTTGCATAATACCCCCTCTTTAGAGAACTATGACCAAGTATTGTAAAGACAGAGCGGTTATATTTACGGGTGAGCTCGTTTCAGCTGATAGGACCTGACACAGGCTCCATCTGTGCGTCTCTGCCGTAGCGTCTTCACACAGATTGATATTGGTCATTTAAAGTAATGCTCTTTTACTTGTTTTTATGGCTCTGGTTTTTATCGGTCCTCTGCGTAGAACCTTGGGCATCACTCAGGCTGTGAAAATGAACTCTGTAAATAAACTCTGACGGATTGATAGCTGCAGCCACACCATTGGTCCATAACTGTCAGCGCTGTCACACTGCACCTGCACCTAGTGTTGGGAAGTAACTCAATACATGTACTGGTAAT